>NC_034601.1:17933325-17934486 GCF_900095145.1 Mus pahari
AAATATCAGGAGAGAAAATATCAAAGGGAGTAAACCAAAGTGTGTGTGCATGTGCGTGCGGGCATGTGTGGGTGTGTTTGTGTTCATGTTTGTGTATATGTGTGTGTGTGTGTGTGTGTGTGTGTGTGTGTGTGTGTGTGTGTGTATGTTTTATCAGAATAAGAACAAAACTGAAAATCAAACATGGCAGAAGAATGGGCAGGGCGGATCATGAGGAAAAGCTTGTGCAAGACACTGGAACCCCACAAGGGTAGCTGCCTTGGCTATACAGGCCAGTAGACATAGATGCTCGCAGATGCTCATAGATGCCTGTCAAAGCCAGAGGCACACAGATCACCAGGAGCACCGACTCCAAGCTCCCTCCTCCCACCATTCTGTCCTTTGACCCAGTAACCACAGGGAGTCCTGTTTTCTCTTTTTGTAACAGAAGCAAACACAGATGAAGACAGGCCTCTCTTTGCCATTCTTATTGCTTGCTCTCCATCTCCACACCTTAGCAGCTTGGGCTCTGTCTGTCTGCCTGTCTGTCTGTCTCCCTCTGCAGTCAGGTTTACATCCTATGTTGGTCCTTGATGAAGCAGTATGCCTTACATTTATTTTGACATCTTTGCATTAGAGTCAACCCTGAGCCTAGAGCTGGGTGAATGGATGTGTATGTATATGGGCTTATTTGCCTGATGGATTACTCCTTTGGTACCAATGCCTGTTTCTACCTAAAACCTTATAGATGTGTCGGGTACTAGTGGGTCAGTGCATATGGGAACCCATGGGAACATACTGTGCTTGGAAGCATTTGGTGTCAGTTAACATCTTACATATGAGTACCACCCAAGATGTCCATGGGGAGATTGTTCTAGGAGATTGTGTGGACAGACTAAGAAAGCGTGGAAGGTGTTACTTTTTTCATGTCTAATTCAGGGTTAAGCCAAACAAGCCATGTCTCAACATCCATTTTTTAAAAAGATATATTTAATTGTAGTGTGTGCGTGTGCCTGTGGTGTGTCTCTGTGTGTGTCTGTATGTGTGTGTCTCTGTGTGTGTGGTGCACATGTGAGTGCAGGTTCCTGCAGAGGCCAGAAAAGAGCATCAGATCTCAACCAGGCATTGGTAGTGCATGCCTTTAATCCCAGCACTTGGGAGGCACAGGCAGGCAGATTTCTG
>NC_034601.1:17934511-17939136 GCF_900095145.1 Mus pahari
GAGTTTGAGGCCAGCCTGGTCTACAGAGTGAGTTCCAGGACAGCCAGGGCTACAAAGAGAAACCCTGTCTCGAAAAACCAAAAAAAAAAAAAAAAAAAGAAAAGAAAAGAAAAAGAAAAAGAAAAAGAAAAAGAAAAAGAAAAAGAAAACATCAGATCGCTTGGAGCTGAAGTTATAAGTAATTGTGAGCCACCCAACATGAATGCTAGAAACTGAACTTGGGTCCTCTGTGAGAACAGTAGTAACCCCCAAGTCATCTCAGAAGCCCCTGACACAGATATATCTGCTCAGTAGCCCAGAGCAAAACTACAGGGTCAGGCAGTGGCCAAGTACAACGAATCCGGTATTACGTTTCAGTGGAAAATATCTGTGAGTCTATTGGAGTTCAGGATCCTATACAATAATGTGACTTAGAAGCTGAGATGGATGGGCAGATTCTATTGCAGGACGTGTTTTAGTAACAATGTTGCCAGCTGGAACTTGTCCGACATGGGTATTTAAAACAGTCTCGAGCTAATCGAGAACCGGGACACTTGGGCTTCGAGGAGGTTTTATCTAGGTGTGATAGAATGTTTAAACTGTCAAGGTTATGTAGTTTTGTGTTCCTCTCATTTTGGTTGGCTTCGCGATCCTTGAGACATGCCAATACGTTGCTTTTTATTTCTTCTCTAGCCAGCCCAGTTTCCCCTTAATCCTACAGCATCCAGGACATGCTTCAGGATCTTTGCACATAGTGTTTGCTGCCTAGAGGGCTCTTTCCCTAGATTAGACCCTTTTCTGAGACTCTGTTCTGAGTCCCTTTCCCAGGGAGGTCTTCCTTGACAACCTTTCTGAAAGCTGCGATGCCCTCCAGTGCTTCCCTACTTCCTTTATTTTCCCTACTTCTCAGCAAACATCTACCCAATATGTGTGCACATATATGTATTTATTTTATAGTGTATGGTTTTGTTTTTGCGATACTAAGATTGAATTGAGGCCCTGAGCTGGGCAAACGGAGCTTTCTTTCCAGTTCTGCCTACCCCCGCCCCCTTCTATTTCGAGAGAGGTACTAGCGATTCTCTCGCCCCAGCTTCCTGAATGCTGGGATGACTGGTGTGCATCGCCACTCACTAGTCCACAGGCATCTGAGGTGCTGTTTAGTGTTGCCTAGGCTACAATGAAAGAAAACTGGAACTTTGTTACTTGGCTACAAAGTAGTGCCAGGCATGATGTAAACCATCCATCGGTAAGTGAATGTTTGTCAGCTGTGAGAGTCTGTGCTTGTTTCCTCAAAGAGCATTGAGGCAGTGCTGGAGAGACCAGTGGAGGTCCTAGGGTAGAGATGGCAGGGTTCATTGGCCTAGTAGACTTATTTCCTTGGTCCCTCTGTCCCTTTATGCTTTCTTCCCTCCCTCCCTCCTTCCTTCCTTCCATCTCTCCATTCTCTCTTTTCCTTCCTTCCTTTCTGTGGTTTCAGTCAGCCACACACACTTCAGTCTCAGACCTGACTGTTCATAACAAGCCTTGGCAGTCAGTCATGACCATAAGGCCCGGGCTCTTGGACTTTTCTCTCTCTAGTCTCTCTCTCTCTCTCTCTCTCTCTCTCTCTCTCTCTCTCTCTCTCTCTCTNTCTCTCTCTCTCTCTCTCTCTCTCTCTCTCTCTCTCTCTCTCTCTCTCTCTCTCTGGTCCTGTTCTTGCCCCTTCCTGAAGGGGTGAGGTAAAGGCTTTAGAACAGATGGGACCAGGCTCCTAAGCTTGGATTGATAGGATGCCAGTAACCTCCTTCCTTCCTCTTGGCCTGGTTTTGTTGCTTCTCTGCCCTACTCCTCCTGATTCCTAGGTTTCAACAGGAAATTTCAAGGGAAGTCTGTGGACGGGAAAGTTACATTTGAGGAAAATACTATAATGGCGCCCTATCCTGAGATTGCATGGTTCTGGGCTTCTGGGTCCGGAAGAAGGAAAACGGGGTCTATGCTCTACAGTCTGATTCTGTGGAAAGTGGCAGCCAAGGACTCCACTTCTGGTCTGCATCCCTTAGCCAGGATGCTGCCGCTCCTGTAGGGATGGAATTGGGGCATTTGGATGCTTCCTTCACTGTACCTTGCTCTTCCCACTCTTTTTCAGATCCCAGGACTGTGTTGAAAGTGGAAGCTTACCGCTTGGTCCAGGAGTCCATTTTCATCCAAATCATAGAGACGAAACATGACTGCAAGAAACACACAGGTTAGTCCAAGGTCCTCCAGGAGCCAGCATGGGCTGACATTCTGCTACTCCCGTTTTTTGCCCAGATCCAGGCAGTAGTAGGGCATAAACTATTACAGCCAGCTTACTCTCTGAGGCTCAGTACATGACTTCCTTAGAGAAGAGGTGATATTTGGGAGAAGAATGAGGGCCCAGGCTTTTGGGCCTTCCTGTGCAGTGACTCTGTGGCAGACACCCTGGAGAGCATGCATATCTTTCTGCATCACATGGACACAATTTGAAACTCACACCCAGCAGCTGGTCCAGCCGAGGCACTACCAAGAATTACAGCGGGGCCTTTGCCTCCACTGCACGTGGGGAGAGTGCAGAGTTGGGCATGTTAGAATCCTGGTGCATGCTGCCACTTCTGGGACGTCAAACAAGTTATCTCTCTTCTGGGATCACCTTATTTGTAAGATGGAAACTACTGTTTATGTCTATTGATGTGAGCATAAGGATTAATATCTACAGCTATAGTCATGGATAGGGCTCGGAATTTAATGGATTGTTTCTTTTCTGTAAACAGTGAACATTTACATATGGTATCCCTTAGGCAGCAGGTGCTGTTGTATGCACCCAGTCATGATTACCTAGTAATAATAACTAATATTAGTAATGATGATGTGAGGTAGTTGCTGCCACTAGAGCTACAGGACACTCAGAATGTTATTACTATTATTATTATTATTATTATTATTATTATTATTATTATTAAATTGTCCTTTATCCCAAATGCTGAAAGCCAGGAGCATTTCAGATTTGGGGTATTTTTTTGATCAGGGAGTATTTAATATATATAGTCAGATATTTTGGGGGATATTACCTGAGTCCACATATAATATTACAGTTTTCATGTGTCTTACGTGCATGGCCTTCAGGAAACTTTATGGAACGTTTTTAGTGCATTCCATTTCTATTGCAATGCAGCCCAGGTGCTCAGATGGGAAATTCTCCATGTATGCCACAAAGTCTCAAAAGTTTGGGAGTTTGGAGCAAGTGTCAGTATGCTAATTAGAAATATCCTGTGAGCTTCAGGGAGGCGAAACAGACAAGGAAGGTCTGGGAAGGATTGGGACTAAAGACTAAGTGTGCGCTGACAGGGACATTCACCCAACATGTGGAGATCGTGCGATCTCCAACGAAAGCAGGGCAGGAAGCAAGCCAAACACTTCTTCTCTTTCACCCACCTTCTTTATGCTGTTCACAGTTGGTTCTCTTAAGTGTACCTCCTACTGGCCACATCCTGGTTACAGCTCAGTACAGGCTGTCTGGCCGTACTATGCCTCTCTCTTGCGATTGTTTTAAATTCCCTAATCTTTGTATCCACCCCCACCCCATGGTTATGTACCTGAGTAGCATCTACGGTTTTTAATAGTAGCATCACAGCCTTCCCATTCCCGCTGGTTCCTCAGAATATTCTAGCCAGGGGCACATAGTACATGCTGCATGATCTAGAGAAGGGCGACCCAGGTTCATACATGCTCCTTTTAACCTTCCCATACTGTCTCACATGTAAAGTGTGATAACCATGTCTGCCTTCCAGGGTTGTTATAAGACTGACAGGTGAGAGGGTGGGTTCAAAATCCTTAGCAAGTAAGTGCATGATGTTCAGCCAATGTGAGTGCTCTTGCACTGACAACGGGTGGACTCTCAGGGATGACATCCAAAAGCCGCATGGCTGGTTCTCAAACTAGAGACACTTAACTTGTTTTTAATCATTAAAATGAGGGAATGTCTTAGACTGATAGAGAAAACCCCCAAAACCAAAAAAACCAAACCAATGGAAATGCTGACTAAATGATCTTATTTGTATCAAAAGTTGTAAGGGAAAATATTAGCTAAAGATGGCGAGGGAACTAAAAACTCAAAGACACTGAGGAGATATAAGGAATGATGAATCACCGCGGGCTCGGCTGGAAAGTGATCCAGAGAGTGCAAACCTATAAATAAATGTGACAATGGCTGAGTGATCCCTAATGGTGTGACATCATTGTATCTGAGCTGAGCAGTGGTGCGATCTTAGAAGTATACACTGAGCTATTTCTGGATGGAATTGTGGGGTCTTAGAATCTGCTCTGGAACAATCAGAAGTGGAAGTGGGAGGGGACGCTCAGAACAAGAGTGACTGCCAGTGGATAGTGTGGATAGTGGAAGCTGGGGACTCACACTCGCTTAAAAAACGGAACTCAGCTCTCATCTACCTCTGAGGATTTCAATGTTGGAAAAAAAACCAAAAACTTAGAATGTTTTTCTTTTCTGTTTGAAAAAGTCACTCGGATAGCCGGGCGTGGTGGCACACGCCTTTGATCCCAGCACTTGGGAGGCAGAGGCAGGTGGATTTCTGAGTTCGAGGCCAGCCTGGTCTACAAAGTGAGTTCCAGGACAGCCAGGACTACACAGAGAA
>NC_034601.1:17939236-17954375 GCF_900095145.1 Mus pahari
AAAAACCAAAAAAAAAAAAGAAAAAGAAAAAGTCACTCGGAGCACCATTGGCTCGAAGGATCTGACACGCCCTCCTTGGCAATCGCCAACAAACACGATGCTAAAGACTCAAAGCCCTCCTAACGGTTGGAAATAATTTGATATTTCACTTTTAGCTTTAGCCAGAAAAGAAAAGAAATCTGCTATGTTTCCACCAAATTAGCACTTGCGACTTGCATGATGAACACCTCCCCAGCCTATGGGAGAGTTTAAGCTCAGCTAATGAGCAAGCTGTCAGTTCAGTTTTGGCAGGGCTCACCTTTGGCTTACTTCTCTTGGTAATGTTTAGGTTTTGTTGACTACTTTTATTAACTGAATTTTGACTTTTGCTACAGAAATTATTTCTTTGCTGCTACTTAAGTTCCCAAGAGAGGGTAACATAGAATGGGCTGTAGCAAGGTCCTTTTGTTTGCCCTAAAAAGCATGCTGGTGGCTCCAGAGGCCAGGAAAGTCATCCTGGGATAGTTCTTCAAGGCCACAGGCTCTGTCTGCTGAGCTCTCACTGTGTCCTGAAGGTCTGCTTCGCTTTACATTTATTACATTTCTTCGAGACAGGGTCTCTATGTGCAGCCTTGGCTGGCCTTTAGCTCATTCCACCAACCAGGCTTTCCACGAGTTCACGGAGATCCACTAAAGGCATTCGCCATCATTCCCAGCATCTGAAGTGGGTTTTGAAACTGACTTCAAGGCACCACAGAACGTGCTTAACTCTTCTAGTGAGCAAAGAAAGAGCTGGGGCGTAAGGGATGAGTGTCGAAGTGGAAATAGGCTTTATCAAGACAGGCTTATAAGAACTCAAAGGAAAGAAAGAAAAGGAAGGAAGGACCAAAGGAAGGAAGGAAGGACCAAAGGAAGGAAGGAAGGAAGGAAGGAAGGAAGGAAGGAAGAGGAAAGGGAGGAGGGATTTCCTGGCATGCAGACATAGACCTTTAATTTCGGCACTCAGGAGGCAAAGGCAGAGGCAGACCTATATCTAGGAATTCAAGGCAGCTCGGTCTACCTAATGTGGTCCAGGACAGCCAGGACTATATAGAAGAACTCTGTCTTAAAGTAATAAAATAAAATAAAATAAAATAAAATAAAATAAAGGAAAGAATACTGAGGGAGGGATGGGAGGAGGAACACCCCATAGTTATGGTGTTCCTTGTTTAGGGGAAGATCAGATGTTGAGAATCTTTTCCTAAAAAAAAGAATGATCAAGATGATGCCGAGGCTTTCTGATTACAGACATCCAGGAAGGCTAAGGTCTCAGATTTCTGTCTAACTTCTATACTGGTACTGTGTCCTGGGTGGATTCTAGGATACGTTGTTATCACTGCTACCGAAGGGACAGAGGACCCTCCCCATGCCCAGATGCATCCCCAGTGTGTGCAAAATGACTGTCTAGAACCTTGGTCTTCCTCTGAGAGGAAGCCGGGGCCCTAGACGGGTGAGCACTTACATTCTAGCTTATCCTGAGGTCTCCCGGTCTCCATCAGGGACAAGTAACACACGACGTCCTTCAGGTACACGATGGGAGCACCTGTGCTGGCAGCCAGAGCATCTTGGTCTTCCCATGGGGCTGCAGCCTCTAGTTCTTTCGATGGCGCTTGTGTCTTAGTTGTTTTCAATTCTGAAAGACAAAAGGGGAGCATCCAGGGACCTTCCGTGCCAGTAGTGATCGTCCACCCTATGGCCCCATCCTCCTCCAGGTTGAGGTGAGAAGGTTCTATGGGTGGCTTGGAGAATGGAATTAACAGACATTGTGTAATGTGGCCACAGAGATCCAGTCTGCAGTTAGGTTCTAGGGATAGCTTCATTTTGATTCATGTAAGACTTTATTTCCTTGCAGAAAGTTTATTCATTTTTGGAATTTCCAGGAAAGATGGCAGTGAGTCCTGGCAATAATAACACAGTGAACGAAAATATCATTTACCACACTGTTCTAAATGCTTAATTCACAGACATAATTCTGGGTGGGCTTCCACCACATCCAGACCCTTTTTTAGTGGGGAACTTTGGAAGACTTGAGTGAACCCAATGTCCTCAGTGGATGTATGTTGTTGACATGAGCCAGCTATGTCAAAAGACCAATGTCTCGCACCCATGGAAGTGGGAAAGCTTTCCCTAGGTGAGGCTCAGAGAGAAGGCAAAGGCTTCCTCTGGTCCATGGATGAATGATGATGTGTGCAGGAAATGATCTTGATAGCTCCTTCCACCATGTTAACTGCTTGAAGACTGCTCCTCTATAGTGACTACTTCTACCGAGTTAGTGAAGCCCATCTTGTTCAGCTGTATATAATAGTCCTGTCTCCTTGTTTATCTGATGCAATGACCCCACCTCCCTGTTCAAGTGTATATAATAAATACTCCACTGAGCTTCCGGGCATGCTGTGGCTTCTCCATCACAGCCTAGACCCCTAATCCAGTGTTTCTGCATCCCTGTGTCTGTCATTTCTTCATTTTCATTCCCTCTCCATCCCAGGTAGGTCAGTCTCTAGACCCATGCAAGGATGGGGTATCTCATAATTTTCCACAAATATACTTTATGACAAATGAAGAGATTGACATCCAAGAGAAAAAGTCTACTGACAATCAATCCATTTTCAGAAACTAGGAAACTTTTACTACCAAGAAAATGCAGAAAGCGACTTGCTCTATGCTCCATGAGGAAAAGTTTCCCCCATACTCTGCCCCCTAGATCAGAAAATATAAAGTCCATTGTCAGTAAGGACACTAGGGGTTTTACTTCACTATGTGAATTCTATCCTCTGAGGGACTTCGTTCTTTTCTTCCCTCAGCTTTGTTACTTTCATGTCTACCAGAAATCTCTTTGTACCCAGTAGGATGTACAACACACAGGAAGCAACTGACCGTGGGATAAAGACAGTACTGCCAGTGGGCAAACCAACATAGGTACCATGAGGCCAACAAGCAGTAAGTGCTGATGACAGGGACAGAAGTGGAGGAAGCCTCCCCTGGCAGCACTGCCTGCTGGGGAGGGCAGTATTACCACACACTGTTCAGAGAACCAAGGAGCCACATGCTGGAAGGGAGTACTGGTCTCAAGACAGCAGAGCTGAGAGAGAAGAAGGCCTACCAGTCATGTAGCATGGGCTGTAAGAAAGGAGTCAGCTGTCATTCATAGCAACAGTGGAGGGGATGACAAGACTCTAACCTAAAGAGGGTCCATGAAGAGGCCAAGATGGAGCCACAAGTCCCAGGGGACCAGGTGTTTGCAGGTAGTTCTTTCTTTCTTTCTTTTCTCAGTAAATTGTTTAATTCTTCTTTTGGGAACTATCACTCAAGTCCTGGTTATTAGTACATTATCATACCTCTCTAATAATGGCTGATACTTTTTTTTTACATAATTTCAATTTTTCTGAATTTGTTAATATTTAAAAACATATTTTGAGTAAATAGACTTACATCACATTCTTCTTTCCCTTTTGTACCCCAATTCCTCCCAGAGACCCCCTTCAATACTTGCCATACCTTTTGTTTTTTATCATATTCTTTAAAATTTATAAAATATTATAACAATAAAAATGAATATTATAAAAGTTGTTTGATATAAAACAATCAATTGAACAGTCTTATGTAGATGCTTGTCTACAGCAATACTGAAAATACATATTTTTTCTCAATATAAATTTTAAATAAGTCCAAATATATTAACTTTATGATATTTTAAAATAATATATCACTANTAGTTTTTTAAATGAACATAAATAGATAAAGTCTTTTTGTTTGTTTGTATTGTTTTTAGTAGAGCTTAAAATCTTGGCTCTTACTGTGGTACACACCCAAAATAGGAACAATTTTTGGACATTGGAGTTCATTGTAATAAGGCTGTACTTCAATGTCCCTCATATCACCAAAGGATTTTACCTCTATAGTAGCTAAGCTAAGAGTTGACATTTCTTCTGTGCCAAGGAATGAATTGTAGGCACGATTTTTGGATACAGATTTCCCACTATGGTTAATATTTGATTTGAGTGATTGTCTTCATTCTCAGCCCACAGGGAACAGGTTACATTTATTTAAGAAATGGTGTGTGTACTAAGATGGTCTATCCAATGAAGTCATCCATCAACTGTTTCAGTGAAGAATGGTTCTGCTTGGAGGGTGGCACAGATGTTAGGTGAGGGTAAGATTCTGGTTCCTTGGCTGTTTTGACTTTGAAAAGTATTCATCTCAGAATAAGAGTAACGTATAAAGTCCTCTTCTTCAAAATTGATACAATAATTATAAGTATCAAGCAAAGCCTTCAGTCTCACTCTTTGCTGTTCTCTTGCAAGCCACCTCCCAAATTGTCTACCTTTCTTTTGGCTGTGTAAATAATTTTGAAATAAGTAAGCTGTTCTGAAAGCCATAGTATAGTGTAAAAACATCAAATAAACAATTGTACTAATAGAGAGGCTGAGATAGAAGAAGCATGATTTCAAGACCATTATGTGGCACACAGCAAGACACTGTGACTTACAAACAAGCAGAAAGTGTATATGGATTATACAATGTTGGGTCTATTTCTCCAATTACCAAATTAGAGAGACCACTGGATGACAGCCAACAAATTTCTAATTCCTCATATTTTTTTAAATTTCAATCGATTAAGATATGTTGGTAATATTAATTTTCATATTAAGAGATATTAAGGAAAACTGATTACTTCCTGTTATTTTTGTTGTTAGAGGTGGAATTATGTTTGTGTGGGTTTGTTGAAAGGTTACTTTCTTGCTTTCTGTAGGATGTAGTCTTCGCCCTTGTGTTGGTGTTTTCCACTTATTATCCTTTGTAGGGCTGGATTTGTGGAAAGATATTGTGTAAATTTGGTTTTGTCATGGAATATCTTGTTTTCTCTGTCTATGGTAATTGAGAGTTTTGCTGGGTATGGTAGCCTGGGCTGGCATTTGTGTTCTCTTAGGGTCTGTATGACATCCGCCCAGGATCTTCTAGCTTTCATAGTCTCTGGTGAGAAGTCTGGTGTAATTCTGATAGGTCTGCCTTCTTATGTTACTTGACTTGACCTTTTTTTTTTGTTTTTTTTGAGACAGGGTTTCTCTGTGTAGCCTTGGCTGTCCTGGAACTCACTTTGTAGACCAGGCTGGCCTCGAACTCAGAAATCCGCCTGCCTCTGCCTCCCAAGTGCAGGGATTAAAGGCGTGTGCCACCACGCCCAGCTTGACCTTTTTCCCTTACTGCTTTTAATATTCTTTCTTTGTTTAGTGCATTTGGTATTTTGATTATTATGTGATGGGAGGAATTTCTTTTCTGGTCCAGTCTATTTGGAGTTCTGTAGGCTTCTTGTATGTTCATAGGCACCTCTTTCTTTAGGTTAGGGAAGTTTTCTTCTATAATTTTGTTGAAGATATTTACTGGCCCTTTAAGTTGGGAATCTTCGCTCTCTTCTATACCCATTATCCTTAGGTTTGGTCTTCTCGGTGTGTCCTGGATTTCCTGGATGTTTGGGGCTCGGAGCTTTTTGCATTTTCTTTGACTGTTGTATCAATGCTTTCTCTGGTATCTTCTGCACCTGAGATTCTCTCTTCTATCTCTTGTGTTCTGTTGGTGATGGTTGCATCTATGACTCCTGATCTTTTTCCTAGGTTTTCTAACTCCAGGGTTGTTTCCCTTAGTGATTTCTTTATTGTTTCTAGTTCCATTTTTAGATCCTGGATGGTCTTGTTCCTTTCCTTCTCTTGTTTGATTGTGTTTTCCTGTACTTCTTTAAGGGAGTTTTGTGTTTCCTATTTAAGGGCTTCTAGCTGTTTACCTGTGTTCTCCTGTATTTCTTTAAGGGAGTTATTTATGTCCTTTTTAAAGTCCTCTATCATCATCATGAGAAGTAATTTTAGATCTGAATCTTGCTTTTCCAGTGTGTTGGGGTATCCAGGACTTGCTATGGTAGGTGAATTGGGTTCTGATGATGCCAAGTAACCTTGGTCTCTGTTGTTTATGTTCTTACGCTTGCCTCCCATCTGGTTATCTCTAGTACCACCTGCCCTGGCTATGTCTGACTGAAGCCTGTCCTTCCTGTGATCCTGGTTGTGTCAGAACTCCCCAGAGTCCAGCTGTCTCTGTGATCCTGTGATTCTGGGATCCTGTGATCCTGAGATCCTGGGTGTGTCCGAGCTCCTGGGAGTCAAGCTCCCTCTGGTACCCTGAGATCCTGGTGTGACCAAGGTCCTGTGATCCTATAATCCTATGATCCTGGGCGTGTTAGACCTCCTGGGAGTGGAGCTGCCTCTGAGTGTTGTGGGACTGACTGTGGAGTTTGGACCCAAGGTCTGCTCAGGGTACTGGCCCAGACATACCGGAAGGAATCATGCCACTGATCTGGTGGAGTTCCTGCGTGCCTGGGTCCTGTTGGTCCCAGTTACTTACAGGTAATTTTCTATTGGACAAGACACTCGGATGAGGTAACAGAAGTAGTGAGGTAGGGAGACAGATGAGATTACTAATGCAACCAAACTATCAAGTCATTCCTGGAAGAAATGCTATGTATGGAAAGTCTTAACAGTGATTTGGAAGACAAATGGCAGCATGGTCCTCTGCATGGAGAATCCCCAGGGCCCTGGATTACTGCTGCATGCTCAGATTATTCATCCATTAAAACACCATCAACAGCTTCCATTTTGTCTCCAGCACAGAGTCTCTGGACCAGATGTACAATCCCACCTGATTCAACAAGCGTAGAAGCGAACGTTTAGAGGACATTGTCTTCCAAGTAGGGCCCTTGGGAAAATGGAAGAGAAATGAGAGGCGAAATGCCCTTTGGGACTGCCATGTCTTAGTATTTGGAAGAACTTTCCATGTTGTATGGAGGGAGGGGGCTCTGGCAGATCCTGGCATTCAAGGAGAGTTAAGGAGGAGATGGGAGCCTGGGAGCCCAGAGTGATGCCAAGTCAGACTGGAGTCCAGGGAGCCACTCAGACACTCACCCAGAGAGCTGTAGAAGGCTCCTTTATAACCAGGGCAGCCCACCTTCACTTCTTCAGCTCGGTGGTGATTCTTCCTCCCTGGTGAGGAAACTGCCTGAGGCTGGGGAATGGTTTGGATGGAGGTAGGGGAGCCTGGGGTGGGTGGGTGGGGATTTGGGCGGCTTGGTTAGGATGGGGGTAGGGGAAGATGCAGGATTAGAGGGACAAACTCTGACAAAAGGGTCAGGACTGTTGCTCAGCTTCATCAATGGGTAGAAGCCCTGGGAATCTACATGTTACTAGGAGAGTTTAATTTCCAGAGGACCTGGTGCCCTCTTCTGGCATGCAGATGTATATGCAGATAGAGTACTCATAAAAAAATAAATAAATATCTTTAAAAAAATGGAATCCTACCCAAACTATTTTAAAAGAGCAGCGTTGCTTCAAGGCCCCAATCAAAGATGTCACAAGAGAAGTGGGTAGACTTCAATATTCTTCATGACCTAGATGCAGAGGCTGCAAGCTGTTAACTTTAACAATGTATAGTTTCCTATAAACTGAAGTGCAGAGTGCCTGGTACATTATACCCAGCATTCTGTTCCAAGGTGTTTCCCCAAGGGGAACAAAGATTTTCCCTACAATGGCTTATGAAAGAATATTTACAGCAAGCTTGTTTGTAATAATCTCATACTGGAAACTAACCAAATGTGCCTGTCCCAACAAGTGAAATAATTATGGAAACTATATGCTGGAATACTAATGAATGGCCCAAATATGTTGACTAATTAATATACACAAATGATTAAATATCAAAATGATTATGTCCAACAAAGGAAGAGCTAAGAAAGGAAACGTTTCATGGCTCCGTTCACATAGAGTCCAGATGGCCCAGTGACATTCATAGTGACAGAAGGCAGATCGCAGGCTGCATGGGGAGGGACAGGGCTGGAGAAAGGACTCATCAAGAAGTTGCTCGTAGATGGTGGATGTGTTCATCCTCCTGGTGTGCAACTGGCTTCTGTGAATGCACGCACACTCCAGAAGGTTCTCATCTCACACTTTTATGCCAACTACAGTTCAGAGAGATCTATGTAAGTACGTGACTACATTTTTTCCCCCCTGAAGATGGATGGATCAGCAGAGTTCTGGGTGAATCATGAGGCACAGCTCTCGTTCATTACAAGGTTTAGTTTACTCTTGCATGGAGATGCTCTGATCCAGGAGGCTTGACCCGGATCATCCCATTAGTGTCTCTTCTTCTCATGCTTCCACATGTGGAATACGAGGTGGGGACTTCAGGCTGTGACATCTGCCACCCCATTAACTCCCAGGGTTGATTTGGCTGATCTGGGAGGCTAGGTGAGTGTCCCCTTCCTCCCTCAGCACACCATGTGTGTCCCTCCCAAAGCCATGCATTCAGGGATGAGGATGATCTTCCGTGAATGGAGGAGGACTTGGTCCCCCCGATGGAACCTCCAAACAAGCTCTCAAGGTCCACATGTGAAATGCCCAAACCTCTAGTCACCTGATAGTGACTGAGACAAAGGGCCTCTTCTATACCTCACGGGCTCTGTCACCAAGCACCCTCTTGTAAGCCCCTTCATTGGAGGCACCTGTCTGTTCTGTTTTTGCTCATAGTCTCTGCGGTCCTGGTTGACTTCCAGCTGTGGCAGAGAAGAGAGCTTTGGGACCCTAGCACTGGGTTCGCACTAAATGGTGTGTGACTTGCTCAGGTAGACTTTCTCTCCAGACCCAACCTGCATTACAACTGAGGTTCACCCCAAGCTTTGAATGACAGGGATATTTGTAACTATGATGTTAAATGAAAATAACAAATCTAAGTTCAAAATTATATATGGTTTATTCCCAATTATGTAAGAAACCTATTGAAAAAACAAACCATATGAGATCATACACATTTAACTCCAAACATGGTTGAGCTTAATTTTCTTTCTTTCTTTTTTTTTTATTAAGATGGAAAAATTTTTGGAGCAGTTTAGTTTTCTAGCAACATTAGTAGAAGGTACAGAGATTTTTGTTCACATATCCTGTTGTTCCTTGTGTCCACATACCATCACGATCAACATATAAAGTTCTATATATATTCTAACTGGTGGCCCTTCACTGACAGACCATTGTCACTCATAGCCCGCAGCCAACAGTGGTGATTACTTGTGGAACTGTGTATCCCATGGGCCTGGACTAAAGACTGAGGTCACATGTCCATCACTGCAGCACCGAGCAGAAGGGTCTCACCACCCCTCAGTTGCTCTGTGTTTGGCTGGTCATCTCTTCACTCTGGACCACCAATCTTTGTTATCTTTGTGGCTTATTGTTTCTCTCTTTTTGGGGAGTCTATTGTACAGCCACCTGATGTGGGTGGTAGAAGTGAATGTAGAACTCCTCTAGAGGAGCAGCAAGTGCTCTAAACCTCTGAGCTATCTCTGCACTCCTTCCCTTTCCTATTTAGGTGGAGCCTCCTTGTTGCCTAGGCTGGTCTTGAACTCAGGGGCTCACATGATTCTCTCATCTCTGCCTCCTGAAAAGTTGGGACTACAGCATCTGGCTCCACAGTGAATTTAAAAACATCAACAACAAATCCAAACTAATTTACCAGTCCTTCTGCCAAACACCAAAAGCTTTATAATGCTTCTAGTTTCCCTCTTGGGACCAGAAAAGAGAATGATCAGGGCTTTAGCTAGTGTCCACTGGAAGAGGCTCTCATTCTAGGTCTCTGCTCAAATTGTTCCTGTTCTCATCCAGCTGTGGTCATTCTTACTTACTTTGTCTGACACATAATTGAAAAATATAATGAAACCACAACCTCTCTCCTCAGCGTTCATCCTAAGAGCTGGGACTCACCTTTCTCTGTGTATACATTGTTTCAACAAGCTCCCGTGTATACATTGTTTCAACAAGCTCCCATGTATACATTGTTTCAACAAGCTCCAGTGTATACATTGTTTCAACAAGCTCCGGGTGCGGTAAACAAGGTCGGACCTGGAGTCTTTGTATTTGAAACTGTAAGAGCTAAATGAAGAATCTACAAGTCCATTAGAACAGATGCCAAGCCCGCCCAGCAAGAGAATGGGGCTTCAGACTCATGGAAAGTCTGGCTGAAGAACAGAATATTCATCTAGAGCAGTGAGTCTCAACATGTGGGTCATGACTCTTTTGAGGTTGGAGGACCCTTTCACAGGGGTCTCCTAAGATCATTGGAGAACACGATATTTACATTACAATTCATATGGTAGCAAAATTACATGTATGAAGTAGCAATGAAAATGATTTTAGTGTGTGTGTGTGTGTGTGTGTGTGTGTGTGGTGTCACCACAACATGAGGAACTGTATTAAGGGGTGGCAGCATTAGGAAGGTTGAGAACCACTGCTTTAATTGTTAATATTATTGAGCATTTACTATGGGGCCAGGAACTGTTCCAAGCCTTTAAACACCTGCTAAATCATTCAACTTGCATAACAATGCTTGTTATCATCCTGTGCTACGGAGGGGGGCAGCAAAACACAGACATTGCCCAAACACGCCTACAGCTCTCTGCTGTAGGTGGTGACAGAGCTGGGAATGAGGTCCCAGCTAATAAACTAATATGTTCTATTGCCTGATCCAGTTTAGGTGGGGAGCCACCAAGGCATCTTTATTGGACATGAGAGCAGATGTCAAGGAAGATGAGCATTGCTCTTTCCAGTACCCGGATCTGTCTAGAGAGCAGGGAAGTGGCTTCTTGTTTATAAATGTGTCAGGGAAGAACCCAGATCTGCTGCATCAGAGTTGGGTCAATGGACCATGGGTACTACAGCAGCTCCACCGTGAACTTGGCACCTTTGCATGGAGCAAACCACCCGGTTTGCGCCTCACTGTCTCACTGTGTGCAGGTCAGAGCTCAGGGATTTGGGGTTGTACAAGTCTGGATTGAATCCCCAGCCCCACAAGTCTTTTTTGGCTCTGTTGTGTGAAGCAGCATCCAGGTGAAAGTCAGAGGGAAAGGAAATAAGCAAGTATCCAGCTAACAGCTCATCAAAACCAACGTTTGCTGGTTCCTTTGGGCAATTATTAAAAGCCCTCTAACTTGTCAAAAAATGACAGGCACATTCCTTTTTCTTAAATTAAAATTTAACTTTATGTGTATTTTTTTTCCTGCACACATGCCTGGTGCCTGCCTATGGAGGCAAGAAAAGGGAACCAGGAAATTCCAGACCATTGTGAGCTGCTAAGCAGGTGCTAGGATTCTAATGAAGGTCCTTAGCAGGAGCAGCCAGTACTCTTAACTGTTGGAGCATCCCTCTAGTCCCCCGTTACATTTCTTGTTGTTCAGTCAGGACATACCCTTACATACCTACTCTACCCTCTCCATGGGTAAAGGGCAGAATCAAGAATGCTTATGCCTGAGAACCAGATGTTGGCAAACACACTCCCTCTCCCAGGCCTCTGGAGAAGGCTCCTCTCCCCCTTAGCAAGCACCTTGTCCAGGATAAACATCTGGCAACCTGCCCCATGTCTTGACCTGTTTTGTTCCAGGACAAGGAAGATAAGAACCTTTACTGAGCCATAGAATCCCCCAATTATATGGATAAAAAGGAGCTGGACACGTAGTCCCTCCTCCTCCCCAACATCTCATGTCCCAGTGTCTTACCAGTGTCTGGAGCGCAGGCCTCATCTGCTTTGGCAGCATTATCCGAATTATAATCTAGGGAACAAAAAGAAGAGTAAAGGCCAGTCCATACCCCACCCCCAGACTCTTAGAGGGGCATCTAAGGAACCTTCCCAGGGGTTCTGGTTTGTGTGGGGTGTACTGTAAACCAGGATTATTGTCATCTTGGCTCATGGTCTCTGAAACTCCAGTAAGACCCTTGGCATGACTTTGTCTCCTCTGACAGTCCCTGATTAGTCCTGTCTGGGACATGTGCCAGATGTGCTCTAACTACAGACTGAAGCCTTCTTGAAAGGCTCTTATTTTCCTGCTACATGTTAGTTTGTGGCCCCTCTTGCCCCATTCCACTCTCTGACCCTGGGTGGCAGAATTGCCCCGTCTTTACTCCTCTTGCCGAAGGGCTCAACAGACACAAGTTCCAATGAGAGTCTAGAAAGGGAGGAGTCCCTACCCCTTAGTCTCCCTTCTGCGTCCTCCTTAAGGAAGTAACTATGCTCGGGTGCCCCTTTAGTGTGCTGTCTGTGCCCGTTGCCAATGGTTATAGCTATTCAGCATCCTCCCATCGTGGGGAAAGCTGGACCTTGTACCTGAGACATTGGGCTCACTACTGCTGGCCCCCTCCTTTGGGTGGTCAGGTGTCTCTTGTCTGGGCTTCTGGCTGAAGGCCAGGAAGAGGTGTGTGCTCAGTGGCTGAGGAAGGTCCACCTCCAGGTACGCCCTCATGAACAGCTTGAAGACATCATAGCTAATGGGCTGAGAAGGGCAAGAAGAGAGAAGTCAGTAGCGGGAAGGAGAGGCTGTGGAAGGAAAGGGAACAGGGCGATGGCTGTCGAGGCAGGTCAAGTGGGAGTGACGGAAGTGAAGCGGTTGGTAGGGGCAGGAATGAAAAGACCAGGAGGAGACAGAGATTCTGAGGAACAGGAAATGGGTGGGACACAGACAGAGAAAACATGGTGGCTGACTGTCAGACACAGGAGCAGAGTAGGGTTTATAATAGGGAATGCTTCAGTCTACATTTGGATTAAAAGTGGGGGTGATATCCTCCCTGAGGCTCAGGGACTACTGTGAAAGAAGATAGAGTGTAAGAGTCAGATGTTGGGGTGCACTAGAGTAAAACACTGCTCTCCAGACATTACAGGAGTCACTAACTCAGTAGTCTTGGTTGCCTGCACAAGACTGGCATAGGATCAAGCCAGTTAACATTACAGAACCCAGGAGATGTCCTCACCCCTAGCTAAGGAGGTATGGATAGCCATTGGCCTGTTGGGGAGTAAGAATCAGTTTTCGTTAAAGGTATGGGCCCCAGTAGGTCTACTACTATGCTTCGGTGAATGGTCCTACACCCATGAGTATATGGGAAGCACAAGCTGGACTTAGTGGGTCATCAAACAAGAGAATACTATCTAGCAAACAAGAACACAATGCTACAAACAAGAGAACACTATGTTGCGAAGGGTTGGGAGGAGTAGGGGTGGATCTCAGAGGAGTTAGTGGGAAGAGTAGGGGAGAATTGTGGGAAATTTTAAAAAGAATGGTAAGTTCCTGAGCTACACCCAGCCACTCTCAACCCCAGCTGTCTCATCAGCCAGTTCTTACCTCATGGAGACTCTCTGACTCAGAGCTCCAAAATCTCTCCATTCAGCTCACTAAGTTTCCACTGGCCGGTCGCTACCATGCCAGCCCCATGCTTCAAAACCCCCAGAGCCTTTATGGTGCACATCAGGCAAACCCACGCTTTGCCGCTGTACCTTTCTCTCTTGAACCCAGTTAAACCACCACATAAAGGAAAACATCACACAAACTTAGTTCAGAAACAATGGTAACTCAATCGCTGGGTGTTAACAACTAGACTCCTAATCTTGTAAACCATATTATGTCAGGGACCAGGTTGAGAAAACCCAGGCATCTTACACCCAGGGCATCCCGCAGCCCAGGTGTTTTCACAGTATGTAGCTAAAAGCCACATAGTTCTTTGTCAAGAGCACTTCCCCCTCTCTCTCTGCAAGGCCACTCCTGTGAACCAGCAAGACCTAAACAGACATCAAGGACTGAAGGAGACTTCTCACATTCCAGAGCTGCCCACAGCTGTCACCTTGAACTGTCAGGAGGATCAGGACCCCCGAGATAGGCTCTTAGATAAGCCACCCTATGTCCCAAGGCAGTGGCGCCAAGGACCCTAGATGAATCACTAAATGTATTAGACTTGCAAATAACTCTTCCCAATTATTTCTCTTACTGTATACCTTTGATCACCCCTCTCCAAATTGTATATAACCTGAGCATCTCCCCTTAGTAAAAGAGACTATGACACACATGCATGGTCTTCATCTCTTTCTTTATTCCCATTTCTCTCTAGGTTTGTGATCCCCTTCAAGGACCATGAAATAAAGTGTCCCGTGGGCTGGGGCAATATTAAATTTAAATCTCAGGCAATAAATCCTGGCAGATTCTCCATATAAGCCAGGAGACACTAGTAGCTACCTCTTGCCCTCTCACTATGCCTGTCCAAAAAGCACCTAACTCTCCTGCTTCCTCTCTTCCTCCATCCAACCTGGAAGTCCCACCTATTCACCCAATGATTGTCTCCTTTATTCATTAAGGGATGGTTCACAAGAAGTCACCTGAGTACGTGACTCATTCCTCATTCGCAACCCCTCCCAGGAGAGTGGAATAAGCATCAAAATCCAAGCAACCCTAGGGCTCTCCACAACAGAGGACCTCAGAGGAGTTAGTGGGAGGAGTAGAGGTGGGTGTAATAAAAACATATCCAACATAAGTATGAATTTCTCAGAGGATTAACAAACCACATCCTTAAAAGGTGTTGCTCATAAATAGTGAGCTCTAGGGACCCGTTCAGGCACGTGTGAAGGCCTATGGACCAAGGATTCAGTCAGTGTTTGAAAA
Organism: Mus pahari; assembly: GCF_900095145.1. NCBI lineage: Eukaryota > Metazoa > Chordata > Mammalia > Rodentia > Muridae > Mus > Mus pahari. Next base: position 17,953,749 of record NC_034601.1, read on the forward strand.
TCTTGGTTAAGATGAAGGATGCTGTAGAGAGCAGGAAGGAATGAAAGGTTCTTTAGTGCTTATTGGGATGTTTTTCTGATTCTTGAGGTCAGGTCTCAGAAAGTCGGAGAGATTGGGGAGTAAAGGCCAGGCTCAATCCTGAAATGCTTTTATAATTCTCATTTTCTCTAGACAGATCCCGAGATGAAAAGCAATTGTGTGTGTCTGGCTCATCGGTGACCCAAAACATGTCACGGTGAAGGCTTTAGGCATGGAGGGAAGCAGGAAGCTAAGGACCAGCAGAAACCAGACCCTGTCCCTGTTGTCTCTCTCAGAACGCTTGGCACCTGGTCCCAGGCTTTGAGGTCCCACGCCCTCAGCAAACACACACCAACAATAACAACACTAGTTCGCTATGAATCATCACTGGCTTGTGCTTTCATGGCGTTGGTTGGTGTTACCACCAGGACACTCCAAGGCCTGGCCCAACCATGTGACACNAGACCTGCGTTGCCAGGACAACGACCCTCAATCCCACAACTCACCTGGCTAAGTCCCCACCCTCATTGGTGTGATGTCATTCTCCGTATAAATTAGGAGATCACCCCCTCCTCTTCCTCTTCTCCTCCTCTCTTCGCCCCCGCTCTC
>NC_034601.1:17954386-17964808 GCF_900095145.1 Mus pahari
ATATATATTAATATTGCTTAATAATGCTAATTCATAAAAGTTGGGGCGTCATCCAATCACAGAAGCTTCTGGAAACCGTTTGAAGAAGTGCTGCCCCAAGAGCTGCTGCGCTGGCTGTTGTGCATAACAGCCAGGAGAATAGAATCCCGCTTTGGAAACCTACTTGGTGCTGTCTGGAAAACGCTGATAGCATTTAACGGCTTTCATGTTCTAGGGATTCGGTAAGCCTTCCCAGAACCAGGGCAGACTTGCATGTGTAGAGTTAGGGGTGGGCTCCGTTGGGAACTCACAACTGATCTTTGCTTAGTCCAGATTAAAAGAACGCAGCACATGGATGATTTATATTGATCGTGACAGCTATTAGGCTCTCTGTGTCCCTTTTCTGTCCTGAGTCTCTGAGTCTTGGCTGCACTCTCTCGTCTGTCTCTGTAGCTTTAATGTTTCAAAGCCTATTTTTAATGATGGTTTTAAAATGCTTTAACCTCCCTTCTAGCTCACCACCCACCAGAGGTGGTAGAAAAGAAAGGATATGGGGGAAGTGGACCTGTTTAGAAATGGCTCTTTGGAGGACATCTCATCTGTGTTGTCAGGAAATCAGGAAATTCGGTTTATAGGTCAGTAGCGGCAGCTACTTGCAAACACTTCGTGGATATACTAGCAGTCCAGTTCAATATAGCGGCAGTGGTGGCATGACCTAGAAGGAACAGTTAGGCCTCAGCAAAATCGGCACAAGTCAGCAGGAGAGACCAGGATCACCAGGAACACCAGGAAACGCCCTCCTCTGTGCCTCTCTCAATAAAGCAAAGATCAGCAAAGCCTTAAGACCAAGAAGCGTTTAGCTATGTAAGCAAGCCAAACTCAGCCTCCATCACTGTCTGTCGAGTCCTATTTATACTCCCTCCAAGCATCACGTGTCCTCCACCTGACTTGCCTCACCACGTATCTTGTCTCAGCTGACATCACTCTGCCAATCCACCAGAGCTGCCAGCACACCACAAGTTTCTTGGTGCAGTTCTCTCCATGGAGTCCTGACAAATGCAGCTCAACTACACAATGCAAGGAGGACCAATACGTGCGTGTCATTAGTGAAGAATCCTTCACGTGTCCTTTCACGTGCTTGCTTTAGCAGAACATCCTTTCACCTGTGTCCGATTCAGGAAAACACTCTCCTTCATGTGTTTGCCCCAGCAAAACACGATCAAACACAACTGACTTCCCAAAGAACCCTTAAGTTTCCTCTTCATGTCTGTCTCTGTACCTACAGTATTATTACCACAGACCACCCGTCTGTTTGCATCCTCTGCTCATTCCCAGGACCCAGCATCAAAGTCATTTCCTCTCCTTTCCAGGTGTCACCGTCCTCTATGACCTTGCTTCTGTCGTCACTGTCTCTGATGGCATCTTCCATCACTTGATTGTCTTCTACCAGCAAGTGCTTTGTCCTAAGGAAACCCTTCCTCCAGTCACCTTTCATTTCTGCAAAGAACCCACACTGGACTTCCTTTCCCTCTGAACTCCATTCTGTTTGGGTTCCGGCCTCTTGCCTGAGCAATTGCTTCCTCAGAGATCCTAGGCATAGTTGTCTGCTCCTTCGTGAACATCCTCAACCCAGCTCTCTGAAGAATTTTACCCTCTCTTCTTGAAGCTAATCCCCACATAGTGATTTTACGTTGATGCCTCTCGTTCCCTATTTTGATTCAACCTAATCTCTGCTAATGGCCTTGCTGTTCATTCTTTTATTTCCAAAGCTTGTTTGCATTATCTTTTTGTATCATTTTAACTGACAAGTACCAGTTTAAACAACAGTTTTGAGATAGTACAGGGCGGAAACTATCAGGATGAAATGGTTCTGAAAAAGCAGGTATGAAAATGAAAAGTTTAGCGGCTGGCTGTGGTGGTGCCTTTAATCCCAGCACTTGGGAGGTAGATGGAGCAGATCTCTGTGAGTTCAAGGCCAGCCTGGTCTACATAGTGCATTCCAGGGCAGCTAGGGCTAGGTAGAGAGAGACCCTGTCTCAAAAAACAAAACATAACAAAAAGGTTAGCTAGTCAAACTCTACTAGAATATGGTAGAAGCAAACAAACAACAAATAAACAAATAAAACCAACAAATCCAGAAGGTGACTTAAGAAAATCCATGGCAAGCCACCAGTGTGAAGTCCCCCCAGAGCAGACACAAGATGCCCACCAGGGAGAAAAACAGTGGGCTGGACATGTCTGAGTAAATTTATCTTTTATTGTTTACTTGTAATTAGCATATAAAGAATTAGGTTTCATTATGACATTTTCTTTTCTTTTATTTGACACAGGGTTTCACTATGTAGCTCTGGCTGTCCTGGAACTCATTCTGTAGACCAGACTGGTCTCAAACTCAGAGATATGCCTGCCTCTGAGTGCTGGGATTAAAGGCGCACGCCACCACATCTGTTTTATTTTGTTTTGTTTTGTTTTGTTTTTTTTCCCCAAACAAAACTGGTTTTTATTGTTCTTTGTTTCTCTCTCTTCTCCCTCATCCCCCCACCCCCAGTCCTTCTTGGTGTGATCCCTCCCCTCCTCTCTGCTCCCACGTCATGTGAGATCTTTTGCTTTCCTTTCTCAACACTTCTTGTTCCCCTCTTAAGATCCCTGATCTGGTTTCTCAGTCTGGGACCAACCTCATAATCGCTCATTTCATACACACAAACACTGTAAGCTTGAGATTGAGTATGAGAGAGAATGTAGAATTTATTTTTTGTCTTTCTGAGTCTGGTTCACCTCACATAATAAAATATTTTCCAGATTCATCTATTTTCCTATAGATTTCATAATGTCATTTTTTTCTTTACAGCCTAGTAAAATTCTATTGCTCATATAGGTCACATTTTCATTTTCCATTCTTTTTGCTGGTGGGCATCTAGGCTAGTTCTGTTCTCGAGCTGTGATGGACAGGACAACAGAAGGTGTGGAGAGTCCCTCTGTGATGGATATGGAGTCCTCTGGGGGTATGTGCAGGCGTGCTGCGGCCAGGCGGCTCAGCCAAGCCCCACCTCTGCTCTCAGGTATGTGGTGCTCCCTCAACGTCAGCCCTTACTAGTTCCTGGCCAGAAGAGCTCAAGCTCGAAGCTTCCCTAACATCCCCCTTAGTTGAAATCCTATCCTGTCGGCTGCTTCAGCTAATGCCAATGATACCATTACAAACTCAGCTTTGATCTCTCAGTGACCTGGAACTGGTTCTTGTCCCTTGCAGTCAGTTCCTTTGCAGTACCTGCCACACACACACACCCTCCTAGGGCCATTTCCCTTGTGAGTCTGACTTCATTTTCATCTATTTTAGCCAGGTCACTGAAGTCTCTCTTTTCTTAAAATTTTATTTGTTTAGTTAAAAGAATTATTTTATGTGTCTGAGTATTTAACCTGCATGTACATGTGTGTGCCAAGTGTGTACCTCATGTTTATGGAGGTTAGAAGAAGGCATCAGCTATAGTGAATCAGGAGTAATAAGTCACAGATGGTCCTGAACTATGGAATCTGAGAAGAAAGCCTGGGTCCTCTGTGAGAGCAACAAGTGCTCTAAACTGCCGAACCACCCCTCCGGCCCCTGCAACTGAAGGCACCCATGCTCCCTCTTCCATCTGTTGCTCCTCCCATCTGCTATACTCAGCCCTGTCAGGTTGATTTTCCCAAAACACAACTGTAAGAAGGTTGATTTCCTACCCAAAATGTCTCCAGGGCTTCCGATTGCCCACGGGAGAGTTGAGAACTGCTTCTGTACGACTGCTCTCCTGTGTTATACGACATAACACGCATACAGAAAAGGAGCTCAGGTGAACCGAGGGAATAGAAATAGAAGGTTAAATAGATATTAACAGGTAAGTAATGCTGCTATAGTCCAGTTAGTCATGCTAGGTACTTATGCGTTTTCTGGGACCTTTGGAATTCATAACCTCATCTATAATTCCACTCCAGCCTAGATGTGGAGTCACTTCAAACTGCCTGCCCATCTGCCATTTTCTCTTGTTATCTGTTGTGTACATATCCTGTCCACACAGTCCCCTAGGGTTTTCCCGAGTAAGCTCCACAACTCAACCCTTTAATTGTTAAAAGTCTAGGGATGCTTCAAAGCCCAATCCTGGTGCCATCTCTGTCTGAAGCCTGGTGGGATTTCCTGCACCCGAGTTTCTTTAATGTGCACTTCGGTTCCTGTCCTGTGAAACTCACGGATGCTGTTCTGGATTAATATCGCTAGTTGTTACGTGTTCTCAGACTAGATTCAGAGCTCCTGGATGATAATGACAAGGTCTTCTTTCTTTTTTATCTTTTTTGTCTTGTGAACTATGCATCGAAATATTTTCTGATAGATATTGGCTTCAAAGTTTGTACATCAAAGGAATGGCCTGTTGGAATGACAGACACATAGTGATGTGGGGGCCTAAATATGCATATATGGTTATATGGGAGGAGATGGAGGGAAGGGGGAAGACAGAGAGAAAAAGAGAAGTAGAAACAAACAGACACACAGAAAGACAGAGATAGTGGGAGAGAGAGAGAGGGAGAGACAGAAAGACAGACACAGACACATACAGAGAGACAGAGACAGAGAGAGAGAGAGAGAGAGAGAGAGAGAGAGAGAGAGAGAGAGGAGCCTTCAGGGACAGGCACATGTTAAGAGACCTTAGAACGTTATGATGAGCAAATTCATGTCTACTCATTCATGGTCCAACATTAGCATCCTCTAGAAAACGGAATGGTCTAGAATCGGCATAGAAGATTTGAATCCGAAATTCCTCAGTTGACCTGGGTCTTCTTATGCCCTGTGGGAACTTGTCCTAGTGTAAGACCCCCCCCAACTCAATGTGTTTCTTAGACCCCTAGAAACAAAGCCCAGCATAGAGTTCTTTGTTCTTTCGCCTACAGCCTGGGAAACTGATGACCACTGAAACTGGCTCATCACGGTCTTGACCCACCCTGGCACCTGACTCATTGTGTAAGGGACCAAGAATGTTTGCCAAAGATGGCCTGTAACCTTTCCATAAGAGATGAGCTGTAGCATATCATCCTCATTCTTGTGATGTTTGCTTAGCTTCCCCACCAAGAATGTTTGCCAAAGATAGCCTGTAACCCTTCTGTAAGAGATGAGCTGTAATCCATCATCCCCATTCTTATGATGTTTACTCAGCTTCCCCATTTTTTGTGGTCTTATCCTCCCCTTTCTTCATGTTTTTTTTTTCCTTTAAAAACCCTCAACTGCAACTGCTGAGGGTCGATCTCCTCCGCCCCTGTGCGTGTTATGAGTTCGGCCTCAACATGCTGATTTCCCAAATAAACCTCATGCATATTGCATCAAGAACAGTTTCTCTCGAGTTATCAGGGTGTTGTCTCATCCCGGGACTTGAGCGAGGGTCTCCCCGGAATGGAGGTCTTTCACCAGCCCACTAGAGACAAGACTAACCAGAAGCCAGATCTTTGGATGCTATTGTTCTTGTCCCAGGTCCTGCTGGGCTGATGGTGTGCGGCCAGCCACTCCCTCCAAGTACCACATGGTCAGTGAGCAAGGGAGAGAGACTGCACTCTCCTCTAAAGGTGAGACACAGGTTAGAAAGTCCCGTACAAGCACTGCTCAAGAACAGTGACTGCTTGGTAAATGTTTAATGGGTGACTGGGTAGGGAGAGGTTGAGTATTATGCCCAAACTAGATACCAGCCATTAGGAGGCTCAATGGTAAGCAACCAACACTGAAATCTGTTTTGAGAGGACCTGTTAATTCTGACCCAGGTCTAGAGGGAGGAGAAAAGCTGGAGAACCTGATGTGTGTCAGGTATGAGACAACGGTGTGAGCTAGGGCTATAATCCACTTCCTGAAAGCCCGCTCTCAGCCATCGTGCCTACTGCTGAGCTAGAACATGTGCCTTGTGTCTGAGTACCACTGAGTCCCTACCTGTTTTTGCTCTGCTGGGCTTTTCCCTCTCTCTAGCTGTCCCTATGCTCTTCTCTCCAGAGGGTCTCTTGGCTATGAAGGCAGGGGCACATTCACCATGGCCAGACCCTCCACTCTGCAATCTTCCATTTCTGTTCCAGCTTCTCCAGCAACCTGACCCTGCCCACAGCTAACTCCCAATGACATTTTAGCAACAGGAAGCCATCAAGCTCAAGGGAAATGACACCCTTGTTGTTTCCCCAACCCCATGGTGTGACATTACACCTACCAGAAGTCAAGCACACTGTGTGAGAGAATACAACCAGAGTGGCGGAGAGCTCCCCTGGGGCTGATGCAGGGCCAGGCACACAAAGAGAGAGGGCCAACCCTGATGGGTGTGAGGGCGGCTGCACACTTGTGACAGACAAGCTCCCAGCTTCTCAAAGCTCCTGTTGGCCTTCACACCCAGTGGTGGCCCTGACCAAATTGTTTTCCTCCCACACATCAGCCCCCAGGCAGACAGGCTGATTACCAGCCCCCCCCCCTCACCCCTCTCCCCAGCCTTTGTTCCCTGGTTTTGAAGTTGGAGGCAGGAGGTGTGGGGCAGTGAGTTCTTTGGTGCTCTGCATGGCTTCTCAGGAATGCTCTTTGAAGAGCCTGTGGTTGCTTTCTGTTCTGTCAACTGCCCTCCCACTTCTTTCCCCCAGTGATTGGTGTTTTAGGCCAGTCCTTTCTCAGGTATGCCTTGAGAACACAGTCTCTGTGGATTTGTTCCTGGCAGCCAGTGAGAGAACCTTGGCTCAGGTTTGCTGACTAAAGGTGAAGAAGTACCCAGCAGCCTCTTCCCTAGTTAGTTCTGCCGAGTTGTCACTTTGTTTGTCCAGTAAGTCTCCATAAACTGAGCCCAGACAGAGGAAAGGAAGGAGGGCAGAAGACATTCTGGGGAGGGGGACAGACAGGAAGTGATAAAATGTCTTGTAGAGTTATTCAGTGTTTTTACAACACTTGCCTCTTTTCATTCACTCACTGACTACCTTCAAACTTTTAATAGTCTCATTAGCTTCTGTTCACAGATGAGAGGACTAAAACTCAAAAAAACACCACAGAGGACCACACTGCTAGGCGATGGCCGAGGTCAAAGGTTAGCCTAAAACCACATGATGCAAGGACTGAGACTCAAACTTAACCCTGCCAGCATGGGCAGAAGCCGTGCTTCCTGATCTTTGTCTCCTTGGCAGAGCCCAGCGCAGTGCCTGCATACCCAAGAAATGTTAATGCCTTGCACTTCAAAATGGGAAGAGGCCTCACATTATTTTACCCATTCAAAAAAGTATTTGTCAAATGCTTGCTAGGGGCCAAACACTCTCTCTCCTGGGCTCTGGACATCTAAGCAGTAGCAAATATATTCTAGTGAGAGAGACAAGGAGTTAATTAAGTGGATTAGTTAGCATGACGGATGGAGGGGAGTTCTGAGAAAACAGAGCAAGGCAGTAGGGTAGGGAGTGTGATGAAGGAAGCCTTCACAGTTGGGGTAGCGATGGTAACAATCACTGGGAAGGACATCCCAGGAGAGGAAGGGCAAGTGAGGTGTGCTGAGGGTACGGAGCACCAGCTTGTCCAAGAGCACCAAGGAGGTTCATATGGCAGGAGGGACTGAGGATCGGGGAGTAGCACCAAGGCAGGGTGTAGCACAGTGGAAAGCTGGGGCACAGACGAGGTCTAGTCACCCTGGATGGGAACGTCTCTAGCTCGTGTTCTAGCAGGCGGCACAGGGTGTATGTCAAGAGTAAACTTCAAGGACAGGAGAAGAGGGGGAGAGCCCTGTGAGGACACTGCCAGGGTGCTGATGGAGGGGGTCATGGAGCCAGGAGGCGGAGAGGTGTGGATCTCTTTTAAAGGCAGATGCGGTGGAGTTTTCCCGCTTAACTGGATGGTGGAGTTTTCCCGCTTAACTGGATGGGGAAGTGAGAGCAAAAGTAATCAATGTGAAACAATGTAACCAATGACGCTTACATACTCTTAGGTTGATGGCTCAGGTTATTAACCTATTGTTAATCGGGTTGCCATGGACTGACTGCTGGAGAAACGTGTTTTACAGGGGAAGACTGGGGGTGTCAGTTTAGCTCGTGCCTAATTTTCAAGCAGAAATGTCAAGGACAGGAGAAAAAGAAAAAAACCCAAGAGTACGGTGTCCTGGAATCAAATGACAAACTGCATCCAATGCCATTGAATGCCACCGCTATGGGATTCAGTCACATGACGTCTTGACTAGTGCTATCAGTGAAGGAATGGGTGGTACAGGCTGCTTGAAGGAATCTGGTGAAAGGCAAAGAGAACTTGGAGGCAGAGCATACAGGCACATACACATATTTTCATAGAGGAGAAATGAGATTAGATTCTTCCCTTTGTGTCACTGGGAAGAATCTAATGTGTAGAGGCAGACTGCTGGGAACAACATAGGGACAGGGAGAATGGGGCAAGGATGGGGAGGATTCCTGATTCAGAAATGCACACCAATAATCCAGACACAGGAGGAGCAGAATTAGAGTCAGATCAGAGCCCAGACAGCTCACCCACAGTGACAGCACAGGGCACACAGATGGGGGGGGGTGGGCTGCCCAGGAGTTTGGTTTCTGTTTTCTCAGTTGTTAAAGGAGGATGAGGAGAGGGGGAGGAGCAAGCGCCCGTGAGCAAAAGAATCATGACAGAGTCTTGTAGGACAACATGGGCCTGTGAACAGAATGGCCAATACAGATGGTGTGAGTGGCTCTCTTGAGACCGGAGAACAGAGGTCTCAGGGTGAGGTCTTCAAGGCAAGTGAAGACACCAGTGGGGGTGGGGGTGGGGGGGTGGGGGCGGGGAAGCTGGAACACAGATGTAAAAGACTTGAAACGGACATAATCTCACCTTGTGTGGGTCATACTGCTTGAGGCTTCCACCTTCATTAAACTCAGCCAATACATCTTTTATCTTTTTGGAGGAATCTGGAGAGACACAACCCAAACGGAAAACACAAGGTAAACTGCTAATGAAGCTCAGGCCAGGCAAATGATGGCGCGTCCTGCAGGACCAGAGGACCAGAGGACCAGAGGACCATAGGACCGATCCTCTGGTGCTGTCCTTACAGGTGGTGTAAACCACTTGATGTGGATGCTGTAAACTGAATTTAGGTTCTTAACCTCAGAGCCATACCCTGCTCCTCCCCAGTCCTTGGTGTTTCCAAAACACCCATGTGAACAGATCCTGGCTGGATCCGAGAGGATTTCCACTCTCACAGAACCATCTTCCCCCTTCCCTAGGTTCCGGCCCCTGGTGATCTGATTTACCCAATTCTTTCACCACTTTCCCAGCTTTTTGGTCATCTAAGGCATTTCCAGACTTTCCCAGACATACTGTATATTCTCCCATAGCACGTTTCTCTGCCTTTCACACTTCCCTCACTATTCAGTGTCTACAGTCAGCTCCTTGTCCACTTCCTTTGGGGCAGGGATTCCCACCTCCATGTGTTACTCCCATGCTCCAGCATGGCCGGCACCCAGCTCTGTTACAGCATCATCACACATCCGTCTACTGTGCATTACCTTGTCCTTCTTGACCCTTTCTTTGAATTATGTATTTTAGGAATAAAAATGGACTTGCTAAATTTAGTTACATTTATTCTTCCTGGTTCCTTTTGACCTCTTTCCTTTTCTCAACAATTTGATTTGGGGGCCAGAGAAGATTTTTTTTTCTTTCTTTCTCCTAATTAAAAAGAAAGAAAGAAAGAAAGAAAGAAAGAAAGAAAGAAAGAAAGAAAGAAAGAAAGAAAGAAAGAAAGAAAGAAAAAAGAAAATTGGTGTGGGAGATAGCTCAGTCAGCAGAGTACTTGCTAACCTTGGGGGCCTAAGGTGGATACACCTATAGGGCAACATTCAAGGGTGACCTCTGGTCACCGTACACACACACACACACACACACACACAGAGTCACATGCATATTCACCTACATGAACACACATGCACACACAAACATGTGCATCCCACTCCCAAAGCACATGAAGGGTGCTGTGTTAGACAGCAGGAGTTTCTGGGGCCTTGGGAAGCCTCTGGTACAACTGAGGATGTCTGTGGTGCTGTAACAGCTACTGGGTCTTTCCATATGAAACCAAGACCTGACATAAAACACATTCTAAACATGTATACGAATATGTAATCATCTGACTGGAATCTATTTATTTATTTATTTATTTATTTAGACATGGTCTCAAGTGTCCTAGGCTTGCTTCTACCTCAGCACGTAGCCATGGATGACTTCAATTCCACCATCCCCCAGTGCTGGGCTTTCAAGCTTGTACCATGATCTTGGCTTCTGAGTAAAAGTTCACAACATTAAAATTTTTGTGAACACTCAGGAAGGGAAGGCAGGATAGTCAGGAATCAAGCTGGCTTTGGCTACATAGTGAGTTTGACCCTGTCTGGAGTATGTGAGATATTGTCTTAAAATACCTGCCAAACCACCAAACTAAACCAAACCAAACCAAACCAAACCAA
>NC_034601.1:17964813-18003421 GCF_900095145.1 Mus pahari
ACCAAACCAAACCAAACCTAACCAAACCAAACCAAACCAAACCAAACCTAACCTAACCTAACCAAACCAAACCAAACCTAACCTAACCAAACCAAACCAAACCAAACCTAACCTAACCTAACCAAACCTAACCAAATCTAACCCAACCCAACCCAACCCAACCCAACCCAACCCAACCCAACCCAACCAAATCTTGAGTTGAGTGTGGTAGTATACACCTGTAATTTCAGGAGAGGCTGAGGCAGGAGAATCAAGAGTCTCAGGACAAAGAGACCCAATCTCAACCAACCAACCAACCAAACAAACAGACCTCCCACACTTTTCAAAACAACAACGAAACACATAAAGACCCTCCCACTCCACCCCCCCAAAAAAGAAAAAAAAAATCATTTCAGCAATTATTTTCAGTGGGAAGCGCGGTGAGTGAGGTTCTGCCCTTGGTGCTGAAACAATGTGCGCAGGCAAAGGAGGTTCCTTCCTTCCAGCTTTACAATCCTGACAACTCTGTTCCCTTTTCCTTAATTTTTATTTTCCGTCTTGATGGAAAGAATTGAGTTATTCATCCTGACACAAAAATTAACCTCAATTATGTCTTATAATTAACCTGCCTGATTTAATAGTCTACAGCTGCTCTATCATATTTCTGCCAGTGAGAAGTTTCCTCTGGAAGTTGAGTCTCTGACCTCTGCATTTCCTGACCTCACTGCTCCCTGTAGGTGACATTTGCTCAGAAAGGGAAATGGATATTTAGGGGATCCGTGGCGATTAACATTTTCATTATCTATGGAAAATAATCCAGAAGGGGTTGGCAAGACAGCTCGGACTGAAGAGCACTGTCCACATGCAGGCAAAATGCTCATACACATGAAACAAAAAATAAATCTTTAAAAGTTTCAGAAACTACAGGGAAATCACTGGTTGTTGCTTTGCAGGATGTTCATAAGAACCGAGGACAAAAGGAATCAATAATTGCCACAAAAACGCATCAAGTGTGCATGTGTGGTTTGACATAGCACACTGTGAAAGAAATCAGGGTTTCTGTGACCTGTGCTTCCCCTGCCTCCAGGAATTGTGGGTAATTAAAAGCTTCTTCAAAGTTTCATTATTGTTTCTATTTAAACATCCGAGTGAAGGATCCTCCACGGGCTAGGCTGTTCTCTGTGGTTTTTGCTGACTGGAAGTCTATCTAGCAGAAGTTATAATCACTGCAGGATTGAAGCATTTTGAAATGCTACTCAAAAACGCTATGCTGCTGTTGCCTAAAAATGGAAATTTCTTTCTGAAACTCAGAACAGATGTTGAAAAGCTAATAGCTCAGTAAGATCAAGGCAGCAGATGGCAACAATTTAGGTTGCTTCCATTCAGTTCAGAAAGCACTGTGGGTAGTAAGAGGTTTCGAGGCATCTTAAAAGGGCTGGAGGGGAAAGGGTTAAGTAGTGTGGTGGTGGGTACTGCCTCTTGTTGAGGACATTTACCTGCGAACTCTCACAAACGCTCGCTCTTCTGCGAGTTTCATGCAAATAAGGGGATACTTCCTTCAGTCTACAAACGACAAAGTTAAAACTCATTAAAAAAAATAAATCATGGGACTTTCCCAACCAGGGGCGAGGATTTCAAGGGTGCGTTTGGCTCAAGAGTCTGGGTCCTTTCTCCTCAGCGTGATTCATTATTGCTTAGCAGGTATTTGCTAGCACAAGGTCAAGTGTGATTGTTGTGGTGACAAGGCTGGTACCAAAGGAACAAGAAGTAAAGTCAAGCTGAAACTGAGGTTCATTCAAGTGGGGCTGGCTCTGCACTACCCTGGCATCTGAAGCAACCGAGGAAGGTTTTGTTTTTGTTTGTTTCTTTGGTTTTGTTTTTCTGAGCTAGGTGTTCCCTGGCTGTCCTGGAACTTGTTCTAGAGACAGGCTAGACTTCAACTTGCACAGATCTGCCTGCCTCTGCCCCCGAAGAGGGTGGGATCAGACACGTGCTGCCTCTCCAGGCCTGGGTAAAGTTTTTAAAGGGGGATATGAAGTTGAAGGACTCTTCCCAGAAGAGACAGAGTGAACAGAGATGGAGGACTCCTCTAAACGTCTAGAAAAAGTTACACGTCGGAGCGTACATTGGGGCCAGGTCTATGGAGATCCTGAGTGCCAATGGAAGATCATTGGTTCAAAATCGTTGCAGATGTTTTGAATGGTGGAGCAACTGGCTAGGATTCTATTTTCCAAGGCCCACTCTTGAACCTGAAGGGAGGAGAGCTGAGAAGTAGGCCAGAGCTTAGTCACACTCCTAGTATTTTTTCATTAACACACAAGCAGCTGTATAATTTAGGGAAAGTCTGCATTTTATGATCTGTTTTGCTTTCAACTCCGTTAAAGTGCCCAGATCTTAACAATGCAAATCTGAGAAGCAGATATCTTACTGTGCCTTCTATAAGGACAGGATAAACTCAGTATTTTAGATGGGAATCAAGGGTTAAATTCTATAGAACCCATACTCTTTGATATCATTCCTATGTTAAAAAAAACTCCAGGTTCAACTTAGCAGAAGAATTTTGACCCTGAAGTGTTTTGGTTCTATTTCCAAAACCTGCTGTGATACTGACATGCACAGCATATATACATACATACCTATCAAATCTCACACTTACCAAGATCTTAAAAAGAAAAAAGAAGCCAGGTGTGATGGCACACATCTTTAGACCCAGCACTCAGGAGACAGAGGCAGGCAGATCTAGAGAGTGAGTTCCAGGTCATCCAGGGCTACACAAAGAAACACCAGCTTGGTAAAACACCACGAGAGAGAGAGAGAGAGAGAGAGAGAGAGAGAGAGAGAGAGAGAGAGAGAGAGAGAGAGAAAACCATCTAAGATACTTAATCAAAAGCCTAATATTAAATGAAAATAAATCTCTTGAACCATCCAAACTGTTTATGACTAATTTCCCATCAGAGACTTCCTTCTCAGACATGATTTCGCCTCGCCCTATAGGAACTTATCTTGTTAGCTTTCTATTGCTCTCGTAAAGACCATGACCAAAAGCAACTTGGAGAGGAAAGGGTTCATTATTTGGCTTATACATCCTGATCGGCCATATCTTATGATTAAAGAAAGTCAGGGCTAGAACTCAAAGCAGGAATTCTGGAGGCAAGAGCTGAAGCAGAGGGGATTGAGGGTTGTTGCTTACTGGCTTGTTCCTCGTGGCTTGCTCAGTTTGCTTTCTTACACCACCCAGGACCCCCAGCCCAGAGGCGCTGGCCCTCTCACATCAATCACGAATCAAGTCATCTCCCCAGACTTGCCCACAGGTATAATCTGACAGAGACATTTTTCTCAGTTGAGGTTCCCTCTTTGCAGATGACCCTAGCTTGTGTCAAGCTGGCATCAAATTAGCCAGGACAGGGTTTTTATAGATCCACCACAACACTTCTCAAAAAGAGAAGCAACCCAATTCTCAAATGTGGGGGACATTTCTTTCTCTTGACCTCCTCTGACACTTTCTGGTCATTTCTTCTCAGGAGATTTTTCTTTCCATGAGGGAGGAGTGGTTACAGCAAGAGGCGTCTTAGAAACAGCCCTCGTCTTATTTCAGGAATTATGGTGGTCCTAAGAGTGCAGCCTCAGCAAAGACCTCCCTTGCCAAACCCTGCATCATAATGCCAGCACAGACTCAGAGGATGTGAAGTTGCATTTCTGAGTATAGAAATAGGGCCATGTCTACCATGCTGGCAACAGTTCCCATTAGTTGTGGGTTGGTCAGAAGATGTGTGCTATGCTCGTAACTGCAACAGTTACAGTTCCTGATGCAACAATTATTCCTATGTTAGAGAAGGGGAAACAGAAGTCTGTTAAACTTGAGTGATTCTGTCAAGGGCACACAGAGCAAGAGTGTGTTCTTCTTGTTTCCTTCTGTTTAACTTATCTGAGTGATTATGTCATGACTATCTGCTTCATCCAGTAAATGAATCCTAAGTCAGGAGATATGGCCCTTTAAAAGTCTAGGACTGTGGCTTTGAAGTCTGGAAGCATGTTAGAGTCAACTGGGAAATTCCTATATGTGCCAAAACATGGTCTCAAGATCTGTTAATCCATCAGGATGCTGAGCAAAAAAATACATTGGAGAGTTTCCTAGTTGACTAAAATATAAGCCATGTGAGGACCATCGTTCTGCCTAGAAGAGAGGGCTACCTTGAGAAGTAACTGGTCTTGTTGGATAATTATTGAAAATAAAAGCCCACAACTATGGCAAGCCTGAAGTTGCTATGAGCGCCCCAGACAACTTCCATTGTTTAAGGGACCGGTACCAAAGAACTCTACCCAGCAAGTCAAATTATCCAGCCATTACACTTGGCATTGAACATGAGTCAATATTTCAAAAGTGAATCTGAAAATCCAACTACAGAAGTGAAATTCAAAGGTGCCACACTGGGATGGGGCAGGGGAGGAAACCGAGATTCTCACTCTGTAGATCTGGATCAAGGCCTATGGTGACATCAGTTACCATCATATTGGATGCCCTCACCTTGGGTGAACCAACCTCCAGCAATGCCCAGTCCATGGGCTAACAGTTCAGGCTCACCTCTCACAACTTAGAAAAGACCATGAGGTGGAGGTCAGGAGGATTTATTTTAAATACCAAAACGACTGTAGGTAATTCCTGATTGAGGAGTGGCGGTAATGGGCGACACCAAGAGAAGGTTGGAAGGTACAAATAATCCTTGCAATTCTTCCAAGAGCCAAGAACAACCAAGGCAGGGTTTTCTGCAGGGGCCGGAAGAGGGAAGATGTTACCGTAGTAATTTCAGTGTAAGAAACCTATATAGTCACTTTAGTGAGGAGGAATCAGACCACAGAGCAGGATGGGAGACATGCAGGGAAGGCTTGTGGTGGGTCACTGACTTGTTTTTACACACATGTTCTCCAAACTGTACCTCTTTACCCATTCACAGTTTGTTCCCAGCATGCAGCCCATAGACCAGAATAAAGCAGATGTTCAATGAAGTCTTATTGAAGGAATGATAACTGGAAAAGCGATCAGTTGGAGAGATCATGCCTGTCCCATGTGTCCTATATTCGAGAAGGGAATGAGAACCAAGGTTCTCAAACCTTGGTTGCGTATTAAAATCACATGGAATGCTTTAGAAAATACCAACGACCGGGTCCCACATCTACAGATTATGATAGGATAGCCATTAGCCTAGGCAGAGAACTGGCAGTATTCAGAGCCTTCCACGTGGTTTGGATGCACAGCCAAGACAGAGGCTGGCTGAAACAGATCAGGTCTAACACTTCCAGGATCCTGTGGAAGTGACGGCTCAGCCACAGAGCAGCACATACTACAAGAGTTAGAGAGTTTTCAGAGAAGCAAAGAGAATTTTAACTGCTGTGGGAAAACTGTCAGAGGGTGCCAAGCTTCCTGTTGCATCATGACCGATCTGGATGACTGATGTAACTCAATCATGCGTTTGCATTGCAAGCAGCATCCCCACTTTCCCCCTACGTAGCTTGGGCTCACAGAGAAGTGAAGGTGCAGAGATGGAGCAGGCAACTTCTACCTTCTTGTAACCCAAAGTGTGGCCCCTGGACCGACAGCATCATCTGCAAGCTGGTGAAGAATGCACAGGTTTGGTGCAAGACCAGCCTGTTGGGTCAGGATCTGCATTCGTCTAGATGCAAGGGCTACTAAACTCTTAGCATCATAATTCCAAAGACATTTCTCCCTAGCCACACATTCTCTGAAACTATGTAGGCAGATTCTTAATCATTACAAAGGGAAAAGAGGCCAGCTGAGCTCAATGAGATGTGGATGAGAAGACATTCAGCTCCTCCCTTCTAAATCGGAAGCAAGTAGACGCCACCTTCTACAGGGCAGGACTGTGCAAGCATTTGATGATGTCACATCCCTGCCACCCCATGGCTAGCATTACTAACAGTGGGATATCCGTGATGCTTATTTAGATCCCACACTGTTCTACTACTCAAGCCTACACAGGTTCTCTGACTCTACAAGCGATGCTGAAAGGTTTTGAACTGAATCTGCTTGAAGTCAAACACTTCGCTTTGATCTAATTCCAAACAAAACTCAATTCCTAAGAACACAGCACATGGGTTCTCTGTCTTCAAATGTACTTACTTTTTTTCTCTAATTTAATTCATATCTATGTTTCTGTCTATCATCTGTCTGTCTGCCTGTCTATCTATCATCATCCATCCATTTACGTATTGGATTGATTATCTCTAGTAGACACTTTAATTTCTTGAAGTCACACTGAAGGAACAGAAGGAACTTGCATACCATTTATTTGCTTGTTGTAACATCAAGACAGGGCCATGCTCTGTATCCCAGACTGGCCTGAAATCAGCTATGTCATCCAGACTGGCATTCATCTTGCTATCTTCCTGTAGCCACTTCCTGAGGGACAGGGCTACAGTTGGCTTTTATTTTGTAATAATTTCTTAACAGCACAGTAGCTTCTTGATAAACACTCTACATGGTTGCCTCACAGTGAACTTACTCTCAAGCACAGACATGTGTTCCTGTGTGGTTGACTTCATGTATAGACTCAAATCAATGTTTCCAGGAGCAGTTTTCAGATAGCATCTCCTACCAGAAGGCCTCCAGAGAAGGTGTGAGTTTACATAACACAAGTGGAGAGCACCTCTTCCCTAGCCCCACCCACGAAAGAGCTCAGTTCCTGGGCTGTGTCCTTCATCATTTTGCTATTGTAAGGCTCCTGTTTATGTGGTTTTGAGGGAGTGGTTGCTATGGCAATACGATCCGACTGAACAACACAATACATCTAAAACCAGTGAAGTGACTTTCTCAAGGTTTCTTCTAAGGATTAATCATTTTTCCAAGAATTTTATCTTTTCCCCCCCCTTTCCTGTTATAATGACATCAGAACATCCCATCCAGCATCCCCTGCTGGGATTCCAGGTGTGCATCAACATTCCCCACACATCCTGGGCTCTGATTGTTTGTTTGTTTTGTTTGTTTTGAGACAGGGTTTCTCCGTGCAGCCCTGACAGTCTTGGAACTCACTCTGTAGACCAGGGTGGCACTGGACTCACAGAGATCCCCTTGCCTCTGCCTCCTGAGTGCTGGAATTAAAGGCATGTGTCACCCACCCTTGGCTTCCTGGACTCTTCTTTAACCTGGCTATTTTTCCAGTTCTGTCTTCTGACTCTTTCCTTCTGGAATCCCTAGCCCCAAACTTCTGTATTCTTCTCTCTCCTAATTCTAATCCTTAAAGAGCCTTTATTCTTTTATTCCCCTCCCCGAGCTGCTGTTTCTACAGATTCCCAAGTCTTCCCAAGAGCTGCAGCCTAACCCTAGTTCCCACTCATATCGCTATGTACAGCACATCTCTCAGAAGAATCCCGACAAGGGGTCCTGGCTGGCCTTCTAGTTCTTTCTCCAACGCCTCCCACATTCTACAAGACTCCCAGGCTGTGTCTGAGAGAAAGAATTGCATAGGGCATCCCTGCAGGGTGGGGCCAAGCCTTGCAAGGCCAGTGCCAGCCTCCTTAAGACCTGCCACACACAGATGTGATTGAGTGCCATCTCTTACTTGGTGAGGACAGGAGTTGCCTCTTCCTCTTTGTTGGATGTGTAAGTGGGTGGGCCATTGCCACCTTTATCCTCAGCATCCACAACTGTCCCCACCAGCCCTGGGATCTCCTGTTTGACACACTCAGAGCTCAGTCTTTGAGGCGCCTCCAGCTGGCTTCTTTTTTGCTCTATATGTGTGGATAGATAACATTCCTGTCACAACTTCCTTCAAACCAGCTTTAATTCCCTAATCTAATCTTCTTCCTTGGCTCAGGCTAAATTTCATCCCAAGCACTGCCTGACTCCTGGCCTAGCAGCTGCAAACGGCTCTGTAGATAGCCTCCAGATTCCAGGCTCTGGGACACCCCAACTTGTCCTATGGACCACAATTGACATGAAAGGGTTGATGTTAGCCCATCCCTCCACCCCGCCTCATCCTCTACTCTTCCCCAGCTCAGACTTCTGCCTTCCTCTCTATTCACCTCATTCGTCTGACCCTCTGGCCTTACTTAGAGGTCACTCAAGTAGATCCTCTCCTGTGTCTTCAGTTTGGCTCTTGCTCATATGCTAAAAGTCCCATGCCTTATCGTCTCGACATGGGACCTGATATAGGAAGACTGTATACCTAAGCAGTTAAGATGGGAGGCAGAAGCAGGAGGATTTCTGAGTTCGAGGCCAGCCTGGTCTACAAAGTGAGTTCCAGGACAGCCAGGGCTATACAGAGAAACCCTGTCTCGAAAAACCAAAAAAAAAAAAAAAAAAAAAAAGAGAGAGAGAGAGAGAGAGAGTGAGAGAGAGAGAGAGAGATATGAGATCATGCTGGAGTGGATACATCTAATTCATTATACTGTATCCTTATAAAACGGGCAAATTTGTATGTGTGCGTGCGTGTGTACACCCCCCCCCCACCCCCCGCATACCATGGGCAGAGACTAGGGAAGAACATGGTCATCAACAAACCATGGGCACAGCCTAGGAGAGGCCATTCCTTTTAGCCCACAGAAGAGCCAACTTGCCAATGCCTTAATTTTGGACTCAGGGCCTCCACAGCCTGGAGATAATCAGTTTCTGTTGTTTAATCACCCACACTGTGGTACAACTGTCTGCCATTCCGCTATCCCCCTTTCAGTTCCCCGTGCCTTTATATGCACTGTTAGCCAGTGGTACCAGAGAGCATCATGCCTCCGCTGTCTCCGAGCTGTGTTCTGCCTGTCTCTCGAGTACAGAGCTGACTCCTGAACAGGATTCCTTACCACGCAGGATAGTGCCTACCTTTATGCCTTTTTTCACCTCTTGGAGAACAGGTTTAGTTAAATTGAATTTACCTTTGTTCCCAGTCAGCACTGCGTAGTTTCTATAAACCCACGGAGGTCAGAGAAGAGAACAGGGACTCATAATACCAGTACCAAAACAGACCAGTTCACTATGGGGCGCTGGTTCATCTTGGGGAGCACAAGGAGTAACAGATTGGTGGGCTCGAATAAGAATGCAGGGTGTGTCTCCTTTTTGTGTGTATGTCCGTGTGTGCATGTCTGTGTGTGTGTGTGTGTGTGTGTGTGTGTGTGTGTGTGAATAAGAATGCAGGATATGTCTACTTTTTGTGTATATGTCCATGTGTGCATGTGTGTGTGTGTGTGTGTGTTTCCTCAGTCACACTCTTTATATTTTTAAGTCTAAGTCTGTCACTGAACCTGGAGCTTGCTGATTCATCCAGACTGGCTGGCCAGCAAGTTCTAGAATCTTCCTTTATCTCTCTTTCCAGTGCTGGGATGACAGGGACCTGCCCCAGAACCTGAATTTTCTTTCTTTCCTTTTTCACAGGGTGCTAGGGATCCAAAATCAGGTCCTCTTCCTGGGCAGGCAGCGGCACCTTATAGACTAAGTCATCTCCCAGCCCCCGCTCCACTCCTCTCAAGCGAGGATGTGGTGGCTTAGGGATGGTGAGAGCTGTGACATCACAGGGCCAAGAAGCAGAGGGAGCACTTGGTGGGTCCCTGACTTATGCAGATGAGGCTCTGCCTCAGCCCAAGTACATTCCTATCACCATTCAGGGTTAGGGGTGGCCTGTGGGAGACACATCTCATGCTCCTCATAGTGAACCATGTGACCTGATTCTGAAAGCATTCCTGGGCACAGCAGAAGGGAAACTAAGTCTAGGCCTTCCTAGGACAAAGTCCAAAAGAAGGCATAAGCTAAGGGTTCAGCCCCTCATATCAAAAGTCAGGCAAAGTTAGTGTCAGTGGAACAAGCTCACCACACACCTGTTGTCCTGTAAAATTATGCTTAAAGGGGCAACTGACTGGGAATCTACTCATGATAGCGTCAGGTGGGAAATACGGGCCTGGGAAGAAAGGGGCAGAACTCAGCCAAATACAGCTGCGGGTACCACAGTGCTTGCTGAGCCCACGGTGGGTTTATAACCTGCCTTATTTTCTCCAGTGTGTACCCCAAATTCTCTGTCGAGTATTAAGAGTGGTTGCATCGCCGGGCATGGTGGCGCACGCCTTTAATCCCAGCACTCGGGAGGCAGAGGCAGGAGGATTTCTGAGTTCGAGGCCAGCCTGGTCTACAGAGTGAGTTCCAGGACAGCCAGGGCTACACAGAGAAACCCTGTCTCGAAAAACCAAAAAAAAAAAAAAAAAAAAAAAAGAGTGGTTGCATCTTTATATCGAGGCAAACACTAATTCTGTGTTTATAAAGCAATTATATCCACCAGGCCTCTTTCTCCATGGCTTTACAGTAACTCTGCCCTCCAGGGATGAAGTCCCTAACAGAGACGAAACCCTCCCTTGGGTCTGTGAATGCCAGCACTTACATTCAGAGTATTTCTGGAGCTGATCAAATTCTTCTGATGAGAGAGAGACCCATTGTCCTTCACTCATCTTTCAGCCAAGGGTGATTGCCTTGAGACACAGATGGAGTTCTGGTCACCAGCGAGAAGCCGGGGGCCCAGCTCAGGGCCACACCTCTTGGCAGCTGTCGAAGGGCTTCCACTACTCCTCAGGTAACATTCCTGCTGCGGTCCAGGCCAATCCTGAAATGCTGGCAATTCCTAAGTGAAAGCACAAAAGCCATTGTAAATGAGTTGCCAGGGGGGGAAAAAAACGAACCCCAACATGGTCTCTGCTGCAAGACAGCAATGATTCAGTGTTTCTTGAGGGTGTGGTCTACCTTCTGAGAGGTCTGGAGAGGGCCCAGAAGCCAGCGCGTGGTGGCAGCCCTGCTCCACTTCTGGCTGAATGTCAGACTGGCCTACATGACAGGATCTCCATACTTCTCACACTGGGGAAGCTGAAATGTCTTCCACAAATGGTGGTGTTGGGTTCCCAGAGGCACATGAAGAAAATACCCCTCGCTCTTAGATGCCCCCAGAATCCTACTGGAGCAGGAACCTGGTCAGCCGATTTGTAAGGGGAGCCTTCTGTCCCTTATTGATGATGTCCAGGCCCTATCACACGGCTTCTAACTTCGAGCTGCGGGCTGCTGTGGAAATTGAGATCAACCTTTGGCTGGTGGCCTCTAGTGTGAGAGAAGTTCTTAGTGCTACTAAGAGGATTTGGGGGGAGGGTCTGTCAGCCTCAGGGTGCAGGTGCTAGGATGATGGACAAGGGCACAGAAGCCTTTTGCTCCAAACCTTCCATATCATAGTATGTTTCATTAAATCAGTTTTGGGAGTGATGAAATTAGCATGGCAGGCCAGGATCAGCATATAAAGAAAGAAACAGATTAGCATGGAGCGGAATAATGTTGGAAGGAGAAACACTGTCACTGTAGCAAGCTGTTTCAGGAGACTTTCCCTTACCGTATACCCACCCATGCGCATGCACACATTTGCATGCTTTTATTCTGGATAGAAACAAGTGGGGAAGCGTTTGGCATAAAAGGAAAAGATGTAAAGAAACCATAAGCTGAGTTTTAATATGATAGAGTCTGAACTCTGGGTCTGACTTCAAGGATGTTCTCAGTGTGTGAGTGTGTGAGTGTGTGCACGTGTGCGTGGGTGGGTGGGGCGGAGTAGGGAGGGGGAAATGTTCTCTAGTAATGCTGAAAGGAAGCCCCAGAAGGGAGACGCGTGTAGGATTCTTTACAGCAGGGTGTAGTCACGGCTGGTGCACGTCTGCCTGGTAGGGATGAATTATAGCAAAGCACTGAGATTCTAGCTCCACAAGAAAGGGCCTTGGGGTGAGCCGGTGGCTAAGGAGGGAGATGTTTGCTTCTCTGGAAGCCTTCATAGTGGTCTCTCTTCTAAGAAAGCCAGGTGTCCTCCTTAACCCGCCGGCAGCCTGGATTCGTTTTTTTAGCATCTTCTTAAGGTCTCGAGTTGTCAACCCACAGGTCCTTCCCAGTCCTTCCTAGCTTTGATCTCTTCCTATACAGCTTGTCTCCTGGCAGGAAGCCCTCCCCTTGAGCCTCTTATGTCTTCCCGAGAGTTCCCACCCTGTCTCCTTCGTCTTCCTTTGCCATCTCTGAGCACTGGTGCTTCCCCTCAGCCCACTTCTCCGGTCCCTGTAGAACTTTGTTCCTTCACAGCTTCTGTGACTCCCTAGCACTGAGCCCTATCCTCAATCTGGATCTGAGAATTCAGAGGTCTTCAGATCCCGCACGTGGATACGACTCTCTAGCCACCCTTTGAGACTCCTAGATGTCCCAAATTACCTTAGCCCAGCACCCGCTGGTCCCCTCAAGCTGCTTCTCACCCAGAAGAGTCACTTCTTGGGCCACAGGCTGAGCCCCAGTGGAAGCTCCCCCCCCCCATCTAACCCAGCAGCAGTCCTGGACTGTGCTGTCCATCCCATGCTCCCTCCCGTCTACCACACAGTCCTCCCCCAACCCCGGCCCACTCACTCATCTTTCCTGCTGGTCTCCCTGTACCCAATTTTGCCCTCTCTCTCCCCTAGTCTGCTCCTTCTCACGGCCAGTCAGATCACATCTCTCCTGCTAATGAAATCCTTCAGTGTGTTCTATTGTCTATGTTGTTGTTGTTGTTGTAGTTTGTTTGTTTGTTGGTTGGTGACCTCTTTATGATCTAGTCCCAGATGATCATTTACTCAAAAGCAAGCAATGACTTTTGACATTGTCTTTTAACCCACACTAGGGAATTGAAAAGTTACCTCTGCTTCTCTACACAGACACTCATTTCACACTGTGTCATGTGTTTTAACACACGGCCCGGCCTAGTCCTTACATGAGCGTGTATGTTAAGAACTGTCGTGTTCATGCTACAATAAACTTGATATACCCAAGAGACTATAGTGGAACCCGAAAATTCCTGTGGCCTGGTAACAGTCTAGTGTTCATATTGCTCTAGCTCAATATGTTTCACACTTATCTGTAGTAAAGGTTGTGTAAAAAAAAAAAAAAAGATTTGTTATACTGTCAGTCATAGGCAAGCATAGCACACAGTCATGTATAGTACACAGTGCTCTGTCAATAGAGATAATGAATAATAGAGATAATTAATGACTGTGCTACTGGAGAGGCCACTTAAGTAAGTAACCTGCACTTTTCGGCTTCGTGTCTGTGTTCTCTGCAACGTCTGCACAATGATGAAACTGTCCAAGATCTGAGTCTTCAGAACAGGTCCCCATAATTAAGTGACAGGCCACTGTGTTGCTGTCTCTATTTAATGGATGAGGAAAATGAAACCAAGTGCTTAGTAAATAGGGTGAAGAGAAAGACAGGAACCACAGACGACTGTTTAAAAACGCCTCTATGAGCCATTTGTGGTAGCGCATGCCTAGAACCCCCAGAATCCGGAGGCTAAGGCAGGAGTGTGAACATGAGGCTAGTCTGGGGTATCTACAGCAAAGCCCTGTCTCAAACAACACAGAATGGAAACAAAGCAACGTCTCTGTGGCTTAATTACGCTACACTCCTCAGCATCATGGAATCCAAAGAGGGCCCAGAGACACACAGCAGGCTAGAAAAAGCTGTCAGCAAATCAGAAGTCAAGGAATCTAGCTCCCGGCTCTGCCTCCCATTAATTATTTTATTATAGACAGTTTTCTCATTTCTTGAATTTTTTTTTCTTTTTGCAAATGAGAATAACTGTGGGGGAAAAAAGAATGTATGTGGTGTTATGGTTGGGTCCACATACATACACCAGTACAATGACCTGCAGATGCAGTGATATTCAATAAAAATGACTGTTCTCAGCACACGCTATGAAAGGTAGGGTGAATGCTGGGGCTGCAAGGTTTGAGTCGGGGTGGGGCAGGCAGGCTGCTGAGCTGACTCAGCACTTGCCAATCCTGGCAACACTGTAATGAGAGAGCTAACACTCAGCTGCCCTCCTGCCTTCTATAGATGCCTGTGCACATACACACAATTAATAAATCAACACAAATAAGTGTAAAAAAATTGAGGAAGTTTGAGTGGAGGTATCTTTCATAGCAAATAATAGTGCTCCCAGAAGTCATAGGTTACTAGAGAAAATTCAGGGCCAGATGTGTGGGCTCCCTCTTTCTTATGTGTTTCTGGTCTGGGTGGCCATAGAAAATCCACTCTCCTCGTCCCCTTACCCCCGCATTCCTCTTGGCTGTCTACCAGAACTAGATGGTCAAACCCCATTGCTGAAGTCACATACTTTGATTGAAGGACATAAAGAAATCAAGCTAGAACTGAGTGAGGGGCTTCTTTTCTGCTACCTGGCTCCCATAGTGCGAGGAAGGGCAATGCAGGCCTCTATGGGAGAACTGTCCCCCAAAGTCCTATTGTTCTGTGGCTTCCACAAACACTCATCTAGGCCAGGTGTGCCCAGTGACAGTATTGCCACAGTTCGTATGGTGGGAAGTAACCACTTCCTGATTGGGCTTCAGGCTTGATTCTGAGGAGAGAATTCACGCCCAGCATTATAAACCTGGTCAAAATCCTATGGCTGAGGAAACCAGGCCTTCTGGTGAGGCATCTACTCTTATTGTTGCTTTAAATTAACATGCTGTCAAGCTGTCTTCTAAATTGCCATGTTATTCTGTAAGTCAGCAGTAGCTGAGGGAGCTACTGTCAGGTAACGGCTGCTGAGGGAGAGAGCGTCTTCTACTCCACTGGGGTTTCTCCTGGCAAGTTGCCCATGGTCCGATAAATAACCCTCCACCTACCCTCATTCAAACAACTCTAATTAAACTCAGTGGTTGTTAAAAAAAAAAAAATGTCATGAAAGTAAGAAAAGAGTTGTTGGTATGCAGGGTTCCCAGGGGCACAGGAAGAGACATGACGGGGTGATGTAGCCAAAATGCATCCCGTAAACAGATGTGTGAGATTGTCAATGAGTTAATAAACATGGAAGGCTAAAGTTCTTTACTTGTTGCCGATGCGGCCTTAGCGGTGTGGCGTAGGGATCAGCCGACGGCAGTTGGGAGACGGTTTCTAGTGTGCCTCAGGTTTCTGAACTTGATCTCATTCTGCTCCGGGTTATTGTAATCGTGTAACTACTCATCAAAATTTTATACACTGGTTTCAGCACCCATGGATGAGTCTTGACTAGGTGATTATGACGATAATGACCATAATTTAATCATTCATGTTATGTTAATCAACAGTAGGAAGAACTTATTTATATTAATGTATATATTTATATATGCTATATAGTAATACATACTATAGTACATATTAGTATGAATAAATGTAACATATATAAATATATTTGTACAAGTAGCAAATTATTATACATTAAGTATAAATGTTCATTGAATTAGGAAATAAACATTTTAATTATAGTCATAGGTACTTATTTCTCTCTGACTTATAAAACACTGCTGTTTGGATTCTCAAATTGTCCCACATTTGAACAGTGGGAGCTCATTGCAAACAGTCCCTGTGTTTAAACATGTAACTGCATTCTCTGAGTAGGATTTTAGTTTCTGGTGCCATAAACTTTTCTGGTTCATCTTGGTTTCATCAGCCCTAGTTCTCCATGGAGCCCTGATTCCTTTAAGTGGAAGATATTTTTTTGTTTGTTTGTTTTTTCGAGACAGGGTTTCTCTGTATAGGCCTGGCTATCCTGGAACTCACTTTGTAGACCAGGCTGGCCTCGAACTCAGAAATCCGCCTGCCTCTGCCTCCCGAGTGCTGGGATTAAAGGCGTGTGCCACCACGCCCGGCTTAAGTGGAAGATATTTGAAAGCAAGGTTTGGACAGTACGTATGTTCATTAAGCTTTGTCATTGTTTCTCCATTTCATCAGAGGCAGAGCTAATAGATACATGCATGTCTGTCCATTTGTCTGTCTGTCCTGGTTAGATTTTTTTCAAGTCAACTTGACATGTTATATGGAAAGGGAATATCAGTTAAGAAAATGTCAGCACAACCATGGAGAGGACAGGGAGAATAAAGTGAATAAATAAAGAGAGAGAGAGAGAGAGACAGAGACAGAGACAGAGACAGAGAGACAGAGAAAAACAGAGAGAGAGAGAATGTTACTTAGCAATCACCACAGATTATTGTTTGCCCATGCATTTATTTAACACCTAGAAGGAAAATATTTTAAAATGTCTGTTTTACCTCAAAGGAATCTTTCATAGTTGTAGTTTAATATACATTATTGTCAATAAGTAAAGTATTAAGGAAAAAGAGAAAAAAAAATATCAGCACCTGCATGCCTGTGGAGCATCTTCTTGATTAAGAACTGATGTCGAAGGGCTCAGCCCACTGCAGGCTCTCTGCCCCTGAGTGAATGATCCTAGGATGTGTAAGAAAGCCAGCTGAGCAAGCCACGGGGAGCAAGCCAGTGAGCAGCACCCCTCCACACCTCTGCATCGGCTCCTGCCTCCAGGATCCTGCCCTGACTTCCCTCAGTGGCGGAGTGTGGCCTAAGAGTTGTCAGATGAAATAAACCCTTTCTACCCCACATTGCTTTTGGTCATGGTGTTTTATCATAGCACTAGAACCCCTGACTTAAGACAAAAATTGGTACCAAATTTATGGGGCCTTTGTGACAGATCTGGCCATTTGTTCTTGGCAAGACTGTGAGAGGAATTTGAAGCTTTGAGCTGGAAAAGCTACTGAGTGCTCAGTGCTTAAGCAGCTAGTGTGGGAGCTTGGGAGCTCAGACAACAGCAATGTGGAAAGAGAGGAAGATGGTTGAGGACTGGCTTGGGAGGTTGCAGAGAAAACCAGACTCTTACCAGGGTCATTCATTTGATTTTTTTTTTTTTAATCTTGTTTAATCTAATTTTGTTTGTATGGGTGTTTGGCCTAAATATCTGTGTACCCCATACATGCAGTGCCCAGGGAGTCCAGAGGAGGGTGTGGCTTTCCCTGAAACTGGAGTTACGAGCTGCCCTGTGGGTGCTGGGTCCTCTGGAAGAGAAAGTGGTGCTCTGAACTGCTCAGGTAGCTCTCCAGCCTCACCCCTCCTGCTGCTGTGGGATGTTTTGAAAAAGAGTTTGTGGTTCTGTTTAGCTAGGGCTGAAGAGTCAGCTGTGATGAACAAGAAATCAGCACGGGGTGGGGTGGGGTGGTAGTGGGAATCTGCTTTAATAGGGGAATTGATAACTATCAGCTGGGGATGAGGAATCAGCACGGCTGAGAAGAGCCAGGCATCACTGAGGTGAGACCTTCCGGGACTCTTCCCTCAGGATTAGCACACAGACACCGTGGTGCAGGGTGGCCAAGGCTACATCTCATGCTGGCAACCAAACTTAGTAACGTGTAAGGATGAGCCAGGTGGTACTGGTTTGGGGGTCATGAAGAGCAGCCGAGACTTGGCACTGTGTGGCAAGGCTGGAGTTCCTGAGGTCAAGCAAGAGCCTTGGTGAACGTGCAGCCTCAATTGCAGTGAAGATCCCTAAATAATGGAGATGCCAGTACTATAGCTAGAGAATGGACAGCACCAGCTACAGAATGGAGCTGGCTTGAAGCTATGAGATAAGCGACGTGTGCTCTGGTGGGCAGAGAGGTGGTGGAGCTGCTCAAGCTCCTTAGAGCCCAGAGGATCAAGAGTGGTTCCCAGGTGCCAGGCACTGAGTGTTTTACATGGTTGGAATTTGCTTTGCTTTGATTGCAACTGTGCCTCAGTTTTCTCCTGGCGTGAGAAGTGTGTAACTTATTTTTGATTTTATAGGTATACACAAGTAAGAGACTTCGGATTTTTTTTTTTTTTTTACTTTAAAGGAGCTGAACTTTGAAAGATTATAGGGCATTTAAGATCATACTATGGTTTATATTATAAGACTGATATTAATAGAAGATCTTGAGGGTTAACAGTAATGTTCTGGTGTGTGACACTGGCAAGGGGTTAATCGTCTGGCTTATTCTGTTGTCAACTGGCATAATCTAGGGTTATCTGGCAAGGGATCCTCAACTGAGAGAAATGCTTGGGGCGGGGGTCATTTTCTTGTATTTCCTAGGTTGTAGAAGAAAGCAGGGCGAGCAAGCCATGAGGAGCGAGCCAGGGAGCAGTAGTTCCTCTGTGGCTTTTGCGTCAGTCAGTCCCTGTCTCTTGATTCTTGCCCTGAGATCCTGCCCTCACTGGATGGAGTGAGAGTTACAAGATGAAACAAACCCCTTTCTCCTCGTTTCTCCTGGTCAGGGTGCTTTATTCCAGCAACAGAAACTTGAAGGAAGGCGGGATCTGTCTGCCTATCACCGAAATTCACACTCAGGCCTCCAACTCTGGTCCCACATGATCCTCCCCTTTGTAGCCTTCTTTCATCTAAGACTTTTAAGACTTTTCCCAACAGAATTTGTTTCCATTGTCTAAAGTACACTCATTTGTTAAGTTTTGGGTTTTTTTTTTTGTTGTTGTTTTGTTTTGTTTTTTTAGTTTTTCGAGACAGGGTTTCTCTGTGTAGCCCTGGCTGTCCTGGAACTCACTTTGTAGACCAGGCTGGCCTCGAACTCAGAAATCCGCCTGCCTCTGCCTCCCGAGTGCTGGGATTAAAGTCATGGGCCACCACGCCCGGCTAATTTGTTAAGTTTCAAAACACAGAGGCAATCTGTGTGGAATTGCTAGGTCTTACCTCTGGGGAAAACAGGGCTCATGACTTGTCCAAGCTTCTTTTGTTTTTAACCAAACAAGTCTCAAAAATTGTTTTCCAAAGTGGCTCTGAGCGAACCTATCCCATTCCCATTACTGTCGGTCTGTCTTTGCCATTGCCCATTTCTTTCCCAAGGAATCTTCTTTGGGCAGGGCAGGGGGTGGAGGTGGGGGTTGTTCCAAGAGCTAAACTATATAAAGTGTACCTGGAGAAGCCCGGCACCTTGATTCTGTCTGCTCTGCTCCTGCCCATCTGTCCCTCATCCAATTTCCACCCTCCGTCAGTATTTCTGCTTTGCTTTCTTATTTATTTATTTTTTGTGGTTTAACTTTGCACAAGAGAGCAAGTGCAGAGATGTCTCATTTCCCCTTCTGACACAAAGGTTAGCCAGCACACGAGAGACTGTGGTCTGCACGTTGTGTTCACATAACGGTGTATCCTATGAATCACCCAGAATGTGTTTACAGAGAGCTTCCTCATTTAGGACCTGTGTGCCTAAAACTCTTCAGAGGACTCTCTCAACATCCAAGACAAAGGGCCAGTCTTGGCGTTCCAGAAGGCCCAGAAACCCTGAGAGCTACTCCCTGGTATTTTCATAAGTATGCTTCAGTCAAATTCACTTTCTGTTACTTCCTGCCCTAGGCAAATGCCAGGGACACAATAGCACCTCCTAAACACGGGTTACTGGATGGACAGGTCAGACCTTTCTCTGCTTTCCTTGGAAAAACCTTTCGTTACTTCCTTCCCACAGCAAACCGGTACTTGTCTGTCCAGTCCCAGTTTAAAAGGTCACTTATTCTCTAGAGCATTTCGAATCTCTTTCAGCAGTTTATCCGCTCCCTCAGTTGTGTGCCACGGGAGGCTGCGTTTTTTATATCATAAGGGGCACACGGGCGGGCCTGTGTGAAGACACACAGCGGAACAGCTCGTTACCACCCAGGCTGTCTGCAGAATGGTGCAGATGTGCACAGAGAATTATAAGAGCGAGGTCAGGCTCACAGGTTCAGAAGGGTCCTGAAGGAGCCAACGCCCCTGTGTAAGGTGGAGGGAAGACATATTTGCTGTAATGACAAGTGTTCCTGTCCTTGCTCTTGTTGCTCCACTATGGCTGAGAAACTTGCTGCAGGGTGGAAGGCACTTCCGTGTTAGCGCTCACCTCTAGGATGGATCCCACAGAGTGCCCCCCACCCCGACCCCACGCCTTCTACTCTTTGACAGGACACAACTCGTTCACAATGGGCTGCTTTTCTCACTGCTCTCCCTGCACCAGCCCGGCCATTTCTCATCGACACTGCGTTCTGGGGAAACAGTCTTGCTCGACAGAATAAAATTTAGTAGGGTTTTCTAAATAAAACTCAGATTGGATATTGTCTGCCTTGGATGGAAACAGTATTTTATGTCATGGAAGCTACGCCACTCTGAGCAATTGTTTCAGCTCCTGGGGCCTCGGTTTCCTTGTCTATAAAATGAGGGGGTGGGAATAATGGTTTCTAACACATATTCTCGCTCTGCCGTTTTTGTATACTGGTTCAAACTCTATTTGTTCTGTACAGATGTCAGCATGGGATTTATAAGTCAAAAGGAGACGGCAATTCAACGCATATTGAATTGCACCCCAGGTCTCTCTATTCATTGGAATGAATCAGCCATACCCAATCACTCGGGAACAAATACCTCTTCATCTCTCTTTCACTCTCCAAAAAGCATCAGTGCATGGATATGCCATCACTCTGGGGAGGCTTGCTTATATGAATCTGATGGGTTATAACGAAGCCATAATGAGCCCATTTTTATAAGGGAAAAATGACTAGAGAGATAGGAATTTTTCTTTCT
The DNA here is from genome assembly GCF_900095145.1 of Mus pahari. NCBI lineage: Eukaryota > Metazoa > Chordata > Mammalia > Rodentia > Muridae > Mus > Mus pahari. The sequence goes on from NC_034601.1 coordinate 17,985,156, forward strand.
TCTCAGACTCTGAACAAGGTCAGGTTTTGATGATGTCCTCTATTCTAGATTTTAGACTTGCTATTTTATCTTCAACCTTGACTCCTCCATGGGGGGTCTTAGTTAGATTTTTCTATTGCTGAGATAGAACATCATAACCAAAATCAACTTGGCAAGGAAAGAGGTCATGGAGGAATGCTGCTTACAGACTTGCTCCCAATGGCTTGTTCAGCCTGCTTTCTTTCTTTCTTTCTTTCTTTCTTTCTTTCTTTCTTTCTTTCTTTCTTTCTTTCTTTCTTTCTTTCTTTCTTTTTATTAGATATTTTCTTTATTTACATTTCAAATGCTAACCCGAAAGTTCCCTATACTCTCCCCCCCGCCCTGCTCTCCTACCCACCCACTCCTACTTCTTGGCCCTGGTGTTCCCCTGTATGGGGCATATAAAGTTTGCAAGACCTAGGGGCCTCTCTTCCCAATGATGGCCAACTAGGCCATCTTCTTCTACATATGCAGCTAGAGACATGAGCTCTGGGGGTACTGGTTAGATCATATTGTTGTTCCACCTATAGGGTTTCAGACCCCTTCAGTTCCTTGGATACTTTCTCTAGCTCCTCCATTGGGGGGACCTGTGTTCCATCCAATAGATGACTATGAGCATCCACTTCTGTATTTGCCAGGCACTGGCATAGCCTCACACAAGACAGCTATATCAGGGTCCTTTCAGCAAAACCTTGCTGCATATGCAATAGTGTCTGGGTTTGGTGACTGATTATGGGATGGATCCCTGGGTGGGGTAGTCTCTGGATGGTCCATCCTTTCAACTTAGTTCCAAACTTTGTCTCTGTAACTCCTTCCATGGGTATTTTGTTCCCTATTCTAAGGAGGAATGAAGTGTCCACATGTCGGTCTTCCTTATTCTTGATTTTCTTGTGTTTTGCAAATTGTATCTTGGGTATTCTAAGTTTCTGGGGCTAATATCTACTTATCAGTGAGTGCATATCAAATGACTTCTTTTGTGATTGGGTTACCTCACTAAGGATGATATCCTCCAGATACATCATTGCAAGCTTGTCCAGCCACTCTGGAAGTCAGTCTGGTGGTTCCTCAGAAAATTGGACATTGTTCTACCAGAAGATCCAGCAATACCTCTCCTGGGCATATATCCAGAAGATGTTCCAACTGCTAATAAGGACACATGCTCCATTATGTTCATAGCAGCTTTATTTATAATAGCCAGAAGCTGGAAAGAATCCAGATGTCCCTCAACAGAGTAATGGATACAGAAAATGTGGTACATTTAAACAATGGAGTACTACTCTGCTATTAAAAACAATCAGCCTGCTTTCTTATTGAACCCAGGACCACCAGTCCAGGGATGGTACCAACCACAGTGGGCTAGGCCCTCCCACATCAATCATCAATCAAGAAAATGCCCCACAGTCTTGCCCACAGACCAATCTGGTGAGGACATTTTCTCAACTGAGGTTCCCAATTCCAAAATGACTAAGCCTGAGACAAGTTGACATAAAAATTAGCTAGTATATTAGCAATTCAGTTCAAATAGCTACTTTAAGAAGGTCCCTTAAAATGTTCAACCCAGGATGAGAATAGTATCTTTGTCCTTAATCAGCATCAGGGGCTTTTGTCTACTACAGTGCTTACCACACTGGATGAAATATAACAAATATCTCTCTTCTGCAAGAGTTTGAGTTCTTTCAGGGAAGAAAAAAAATCACCTGTTCACTTCAAGAGTAAAATTGCTTATAATTTCATTTAGGAATTGCTGACCTTATAATATGTACTCATACATAGGTTTATATTAAAATAATGAGATATAAACTTGTAGGATATCAGGGTTAAAAACTTGCAAAGTTATTTGTTAGGCTTACCTTGATAGTATGTATCAAGGTAGCTATATATGTATCAGGTTGTATGTATCAAGATGAGTGGTTGAATTGCTACTATTGTCACAGATTGGTGTCACCACTAACCACTTGTCCTGATATTTTAGAGCCTTTGAAGTCTAGACTGTACCTATGACCTACTTGAACCACAAAGATACTGAAACAACATTGTGACTATCAGGTTGAAGCTTTGACCAGAGCCAGTGCCTTCCATTTTTGTCTTATTGAGGTTTCCAAACTTCTTGGAAGAAGTTCAGCCACACATGGTCGGAGATAGCCCATAGAGACCACATGGGAAGACCACAGGGCAGGGTGAGATTTACCATCACATAGAGAACCAAGGAACCCAGATGACGATGAAATGTGAAGACTCCAGTCATATCACTTACTGAGTCACAAAAGCTATCTGAGGCGTGGTGCTGAGCACGTCAGGGGAGATGCCATCTTGGATTCTATAGCTTTACCAAGAACTGCATGGAGCAAAGACAACTGGTTCCCGCTAAACCTTGCCTGCATTCCCAGTGCATATCATTATGTGGATTAGTAAAGTGACTGTTGAGTCACTAAGTTTTAGGGTAGTTAGTTGCACAGTCACAGATTACCAAACAGCTCTACAAGTACTTCTGGGTGAAAATTTCCCATGTATCTTCTCGGTATGGATTTGCATGGTTGATCTCAAACTAGTTTGTGTCTTAAAATCTACTCACTGGAAAAATCATAGGCTAAAAATAACTTTGATGCAAATGTCACCACACGCAGTAGGGCTAACTGATTCACCCTCTCTGACTAAATGACACCTATGAAGCCAAGTGAGCTATAATTCCTAATTTAAAAGCAGCCATATGAGTAGCTGAAAGCCACAAACAACTCAGAACACAACCGACATTGAAATGATACCAGTGTGGTATCTTCCCTTGGTCGCAGGGTTTGAGGCATGTGTCTGTGTGGGGGCAGGAGCTCTGGAGCCTTTAGACCTAGCTTAACTTCACAGATAATTGAATTAGAGCCACAGGGGAACTTAGTAATGAGCTAATCTGAGTTCATGAATAACAAATATGAGTAATATCTAAGAATTCACCCAACACACACACACACACACACACACACACACACACACACACACACACACACACGAAAAATTTTGGAATTGCATGCTACTCACAAAAATCCAGACTGAACTTCTATTTGAGGATCATGTTGTATTATATTTATGGCATCAAGTAAAATGTGACATCTCCAGTATGGACCTGTGGACCTGAACCAAGTTGCCCAGGTGCAGGGTGGGATCTTAGGGCTGGGCTGGTCTCCAGGAGAGCATTTTTATTGGCAGGGAGCTTTTAGGTGGAAGTTGAGACTCCTAGGGGCTCCCTTTGAGAGTATGTGTACCCCAAAGGCATCACAGTTTAAGGGCTGGTCTTTAATTTATTTGTGAATCTGTTCAACAAACCATTTTAACAACAAATGATAATAGCTGCAGCCCCATGACCAGCCTACTTCACGTTCCTTACCTTTCTCATTCCTTTTGTAGTTGTCACAAAGCCCTGCACAAATGCCATTTTTTATGACTGTTTTAGCACTGTAGAGACCAGCCAGAGTTCTCCCTCTAGTGAGTGACAGGACAGAACCCTAGTCTGCATATTTCAAGGCTCACCATCTCTCCTTTCTACCTCTGGGTAAATAGGTTTTGGGTACCTGAGCAGCTGGCCGTGTGCAAGGTGCTGATGCCACCAATCAAGCCATGTTCAGAGATACAGTAACCACATCTCCAAATGGGGAGAGGTAAACCAGAGGTGAAACCACAGCAGGCTTCCAGGGTCTGCTGCTAGTAAGGAGGAAAAGCTATAGTACATATGACCATAAAAATGCAGTAGGTTGCAAAATGTGCAGGAGATTGGTGGGCAAAACATGAGAAGCTAACACAGCCCTTGCATCTTGTCTTGGATAGGGTCATGAATAGAAGACACCTCAGGGAAAATTCTTCTCTAGATTCATATCTGTTGTCAAGGGAAACCTGTGTCCAAAGTGTCAAACATAAATCTGGTCTTGGATCTAGAGATGTCAGATATCAAACCTTGGCTCTCAACTCTGTGATTTGAAACAGTTATTCATAATTTCAAGATAGGCAGAACAGTAAGATTGATGTGTTTGCAGGGTGTCAAGTTTCATAGAGCTTGAGTTACAAGCAAGTTCTGCATCAATGGTTCCCAAAGTGTGGTCCCTATACCCACAGCAACAGCACTGCCTGGAAACTCATTGGAAAAGAGAATCAGTGGGACTTAAAGGCCTTGAGAAATTCAGTGTGTTAGCAACATGTACGTCTGTAAGCACTGCTTTCTATGGATGCAGTGGGCAGGGCTGAGAGGAAAAGCTGAGATGCCTGGTGCTAGTGCTTCTCCCAAGGCCCCAGAGCAGACAGCCTGGGTCTCCCATGTCAATCACATTTTCCTGAGGGAGGAAAACATTACTGGAAGTCCAGGGCTTCTAGATGGCCCAAAACCTGTCATTCTGCTATGCTTCTAAAATTCTCACTATGACTTGTGCTACCTGTAGAAATTCCCTTCTTCTCCTGTCTACATTTGTTTTAACTATGCCTTCTGTGACACTTTGTGACAAATATGTCACCTAGGGAGGTCACAGAATAGATAATAATGACTTCTTACTACAAAGTAAATGGACAAGAAACCTTCAAAGAGTCCCCAGAAGGCGAGAGAAATGGCAGCTCCATCGACTCTGGCAGCTCACTCATAAGTGAGAAACACAACTGTTAAGGAAGGAAAACCAAAGAAGAAGAAGAAAAAAAAGCTGTGAGCCTAAAGCATGAGGCTTCAGTAGGTAGAAAAGGAGATGGGGATGTAAAAGCAGCAGGCAGCATGGTGCAATGTGCTGCATGCGCTGCGTGCGCTGCATGCAGTGCGTAAGGTGTGTGGCGTGTATGGCGTGTAAGGTACTTTGCGAGCGTCTGGGATGCAGCAGCAATTACACCAGAGCCATTCACATCTGGAGCAGTCGCCTGGGCTCCACAGATCAGGAGGAATTTTTGGTTGGTCCAGTACCGCTCTCCATTGTGTGGACACCTTGTGTTCTCCCTGACCTCCCCTCTGCCTTCTCGCCCTTCTGTTGTCTCCATTCCTCTTCCTTTTCTCCTTTATTTTCAGTTCCCCATATCAACAGAAACAAACGACAACTGTTTATGTAGTCTATCGATTCTATATTAATAACTTCAAGACAATCTTCTCTGGTGATTTTTACCTTATCGTCAGTTGAGCCGTTTGATCAAGCCTGCTTCTGTCTGGACATAAAGTTGTTCCCATTCCCCCTGCATCTATACTGGTTCTCACATCTACAAAGGTTGTGATTGGCTTCCTTAGACTGTAAGCTGCCTGGAGATGTATCTTCTGGCACAGCCCAGAAGCCCAAGATTTTGTTTACAAGATATAAAGAGGCGTTTCTTCTCCCAGCATCTTGGTAGAATCAACAATGGACAGTCGTGCAGGATTGATTCAGCACCATGGACAAGAAAACTCAGTGGTGCTGCCTCTTCTCCTACCCCAGACAACATGTCCCTGTCTGGCTCAGTCTAGACACCCAAGGTACCTAGAAATACCTTTATTGTGTGCCAGGCTGTCCTACACAGTTTGCACATTGCATTTGGTTGAGTGCATGTAACCACCCTCTGAGAGTGACACGAGCATGCTCATTTTAAACATGGGAAAACGAAGCCCATTATATCGGTGCCATTTTATAATTCCAGTGTTTGGAAAACTGAGGCAAGAAAATCATGTTCAAGGCCAGTCCCGGCTCCATTGTGATCTCCAGGCTAGCCTGCGTTAAACAATGAGGTCTTATTTCTAAAACAACCAACCAACCAACCAATCAAACAAACAAACAAATAAAAAGATGGCAACACTGAAGCTCAGATGTTAGAAAAGCCAGGTTAGCTCATGCAGTTGTTAATTGATGTATCCAAGACTACAAAGTCCACGAGGTCTGACCCTGGGCCTGCTTTTTGCCACTATATCATGCAACAAAAAGATAACAGGCCACTGATGTCACATGGCAATGCTTCACAGGAGACAGCCATGGATAACATGCAAATGTATAAACAAGAAATTTAGATATTGCCATTAGAAAAAACTACAAAGTAAAAAGTGCTTCTCAGGTGATGCATGAATCCCCTTTCAAAATGACAGCTTCAAGTGGGAAGCAAGACCGTATTTACCCCCTAACTAGAGAGGATGCTGAAGTGTGTCTTGGAGCTTTTGGGTCTTAATTTAAGTAGTTGAGCAGTTAGTTCCATTCGTTAGGCTTCAAGCTGCTCATCTGATAATGTCAGAGAGTGAATTAAATGATATTTAAAACACCTCTCAACAGTAACTTCACTCTCCTAGGACGTTAGTCACAATGTTGATGCCACCGTCTTAAACTGGGAAGGCCATTCATTTTGTATTCATTTAAAATATACTTCATTGAGCAGAGACATGGCAAGATATTAAGGTCACCTATCCAACTGTCAACAATTAAACAATTGCTTAACAATTAAAGGTAATAGATTTGTTGAGAAGAAAGTAAGAAAACTACCCCTGCTGATGTGGAGGTATATTAGCCAAATAGGACAGCCAGCTCTAGCCCCAAAGACAAATTTTCACCAGATTTAGTTCTGTGGACTCATCTTAAAGTATACAGGTGACAATAATGGCACAACCGCTGCAAGGTTTCACACCAAGGATATTTGCAGCAGTGTTGTTTACAGTAGCCAAAATTCCAACAACTGGAAGCCAGCCATCTGAGGGTGACAAGCACGTTTGCTAAATATGTGAAAGTTAAATACCCTGACGTCACTGAAAAGCCTTCTCTAAAGACGCATGGAGGAGTACCTCATATAAACTACGAGCCAGCAAGCAAAAGTTATTTAAAATGTTAAACTAAAAACAGTCTCAGTGGACGATGAACTGTACTGACTGGAGTCCCACATGGAGTCCCACCATGTTCCCTTGTGCCTGGGAAGGTTCTGGCTCCCAATCCACTGCCGGCCAAACCTTTCCTGCAATTGCTTCAGCTGAGGAGGGACTTCCTCTTCTAAGACCATACCTCCTCCTGAGCAGCGCTGTGGGGGCTTGGGCTGTTGCTATGTATTGTAATGCTAATTCCTAGGCCTATGAGTGAATTCTGAGGGTTACAAGCTTTTGTTGTGCAAACCTTATTCCTTCATTTAAAACTATTGGTTAAATAAAATTGGCTATAGCCAGTTACTGGAGGGATTAGATTTTCAGCTACTGGGTTGAGGGTGGAGAAGAGAGGAGAGACTAGGAGGAGGAAGAATGAGAAGAGGAGGGAGCCACCATGAGGGGAGATGGACCATGAGCATACGGCCAGGAGAAACAGCAAGTATCTGGTACACCACTGGAGAGGTAGCCAGGCCAGCAGTTAGAGAAGTAGATTAGGAGTTATTCCCCAGTAATTGTCAAAGCCGAAGAAAATGACCATAGTCTGAGACTCATTTATTTGTAATCTAGTCAGGGATAAGTTTAAATTGGTTGCACTACACAGCACATATGCAATTGCTGACTGATACAAAGCCGTGTCATATGAAGGTCTGGGCCCTCTTCTCAATGGGAATAATGCCAGCTTCTCCTTTAGCCAAGCCCTTGTGTGTGTGTGTGTGTGTGTGTGTGTGTGCATGTCAACACCTAGTGATTCTCCAGCCACTCTCCTTTTTTACTTTTGGGACAAGATGTCTTACTGAATCTGGAGTATAATAATTTAGCTAGATGGTGCAGCCAACACGCCCCAGAGATTTTCTTGTCCCTACTTCCTTAGAGCTGGATTACAGGTCCCTTTTATTTTTCTTTTGAGTGGTAGAATCCAAACTCATGGCCTTATTCTTATGCAGCAAGCACTTTGCTGACAACCACCTCCCCACCCCACTCAAGAGCATTCCTCGATGAAGCTAGTATGTTTCTGTCTGGCGACTTCCACCTGAGGCTCGGTATCAATCTCATCTCACAATATGGAAACTAAGAAAGACCTCCACACATTCTTAAGGAAGTTCATGCTTTAAAAGAAATTAAAAGCATGGGGGCATTCTATATTGATTTAATAGATGTACAGTTTACAGGACACTTGCAGCCTTGAGCAAATTTCTTAGAAAGCATGATAGATCAAAACCAACCTTACCCACCCACCTACCCATCATCCACCCACTCATCCACTGCACCAACCGACCACCTAGGCCACCAACCTCTCACCCATCTACCCACCCACCCATCCATTCAAACAACAGCCCCACCCCAAAAGAATCAAGCCTCCAACTCATACACTAGGAAAATGAATGGAAAGTAATCTAAACAGACTAAAGAGGGTTGCTATCAAGTCAGAAATAAATGACTCAGAAATAAAACACAAGGGACTGGAGAGAGATCTCAGCCGTTAAGAACACTGGCTGCTCTTCCAAATGACCCAGGTTCAAATCCCATCACTCACATGGCAGTTCAGAACTGTCTGTAACTCTAGTTCCAGGGGGGATCTAGCATCTTCACACAGCAGACATGCAGGCAAAACACCAATGCACATATAATAAAAACATATCTTAAAAAAAAGAAATTAAAAAATCAGACAATAAATAAAACCAAAAGCTCCCTTTTTGTTGGCAGTGTTGCTTAATTTGAAACAACAACAACAACAACAATAACAAAGCTGGCAAGTCTGGCTCAGTAAGCTAGAGAAAGATAAGGGGAGGTGACACATGCACACGACCCCACTACCAACAATGTCAGCAAGGAAGCAGGGCACACAAGTAGAGACAGGAGGTGTGGGGAATTTTGAGACAATCGGTCTGTGCACTTCTTTAGTACTGCTCTTGGAAAAGTAGGTGAAATGGAAAATTCCTGAGAAAATGTAGAGCATTCATTTGAAGGCAGACTAAGCAGTTGCTGCGTGTGCCTAGGAGTACTGGTGTAAGTTCGTGTGTGTAGTGTGGGGTTATGGTATGAACAATGTGTGTTTATCATGACTTTCATAATTGATATCATTTGTGAATGTGTATGTTGCTTGTGGACCATGCAAGAATGCACACTCTAGTTAAATAAGAGGAGTGATGGCTCCTTCAGTTTTTCGACACTAGTATTTTATTTTGTACACCACAGGGGATGTTTTTCCCTGATTGAAATCCTATTCTGTCTTCTGTTTATTCTCTCCTATAAAGTTTGGCTAATGTGGCGTGTATAAAGGCAACTATGCTTGCCCATTTACCAGTCTCTTATTAGGAACCAAGAGATGCAAGTTGTGAAGGAGCTCAGACTGCAGCGAGTGCATCGAAAGTTGAGGGTGCCACAGCGTTTCCACAGAAGCCACAGTATTTGACCTGTGTGTGCCAAGAGCTCAGAGAAAGGACCTGTGTAGGCAAAGACACAGACATGCATGATTGAGAAGAGCACACAAGACTGGTTTTCTGTCGGAAATGTTTGGGCTGGAGGCAGGAAGTTACCTGTCTGTATACTGTTTCAGGGCGGGCTCCTCCGTAGTGGAAAATGATTTAACGGGCTCAGCCTTAGGTGAGAGAGGTTCATTCTCCTTTTCTCCTTGGCTCTTTGTTGCCCATAGTTCTTTGTCAAGGAGTAGGACCTAGTAAGAATTATTCCTCCCTGCCCCAGGGATTCTTTAAGGGAGGGGACCTGGGGGGGGGATGGAGGGAGGACTAGGAAGGGGGAAAGTGAAAATAAAAATAACAATAACAGCAACAACAACCCTGCAAACCCTTACATTGAACTTAATTTTAAGAAAAGTTTCTTTATGCTTTCTTTACATTTTTACCTCCAATTAAAATAAAGCGAATAAAGTCTCCAGCTTAAACTAATTAGTTTTTTGTTTGTTTGGTTGGTTGGTTTTGGATTATTGGAACAGGATTTTTATGTGTAGCCCTGGCCATCCTGGAACTTGCTCTGTGGACCAGCCTTGTCTGCCTCTGTCTCCCAAGTGCTGGGCTTAAAACCATGAAGCAACGTGTCATTTTCCCCAAATCTTTCAAATGAGCGAGCCCAGATTATTGGAGCATGTGTCTGGGTCCAGTGAGGAGTGTGCATGTGTGTGTGTGTGTGTGTGTGTGTGTGTGTGTGTGTGTGTGTTCAGAGTGGACAGTATACACTGAGACCAGAAATACAGAAGGCACCATTCAACTCTTCTCTTGTGCTGGGTCTGAGGTGGAGATCGATGAACCAATGTCGTACTACAAATGGAAGTCAGTATCTGTCAGGAAACAGGGAGAGAGCACAGACCTGAGGCCCACAAGGATCAGCTGGCATCTCAATCTCTTAAACCCAGGTTTCTTCATTGTCAATGTGAGGAGAGGATCTATTTCCTCCCATGGTAGGACAAAGACAGGTGAAGGCTTGCTTGGCTCAGTAGGTAACTTGTCCCATAAGCCTGTGGGCCTGAGCCCAAGTCCTCAGAACCAGTGTAAAGCTGGATGTGGTACCACACAACTCTAATTCCAGCACTCTGATGGAGCGACGAGAGTGGAGATAGGAGAATTCCTGAAAGCTAGTGGGACAGGTAGACCGGATTAATGATGTCATGAGCACCAAGAGACCCTGCCTCAAACAGAATGGAAAGGGAAGACACACCTGATATTGTCCTTTGACCTCTAAGCTGTGGCATGTAAACCTGTCCTCACAGACACAAACATGAAAAAGAGATAATAGAGGCTTCCTAGCAATCGCCTGGTACCCGGGACTCGGTGGATGGCGACCCTCTTCCTGATTTTATCAGATACGGGGAAACACAAGATTCCCGGATGCTATGAGCACTCTCATAAATGATCAAGGGCTTTGGAATGAAAAGATATGATTTTGAAGGTGATGGGCAGTAGATTTCAGTTTGAGGAAAAGAATGGGAGAGAAGTAGTTCACTTTCAAGGTCAAGACATAAGAGATAAAGCTGTAAAAAGTATAGAATTTCCCCTCTGTGCTTACAGGAAGCCGATGGATAAAGCAGAGAATGCTCGCCTTAGTGAGCAGCTGCTCCCAGGTTAGGAGGGGGACTGGAGGAGGGCAGCAGAGCTAGGAGAGACCGAACAATGACTCATCTGGCTAAAAGCATTTAATGAATTGCCACCCAGCTGCAGGGACTGGCCTTTGTGGGCCAGTCACTTTGAAGTAGGCAAAAATAGCCAACAGAAACCAGCCCCACATGAGAAGAAAGGGGAAAATAATTTTATTTGATTGGCTGACATTGTTTTGATCTGGACGTGAAGTCACATGCTGACTTGGGCTAGTCAGAAAGACACCCTGTCGCTGATGGAGTCAGAGCAGTTTCCATTGCTCCAGCCTTTACCAGGTGTGACTTACTCTGCAGTCAGTCCATTCTCAAACCCACCCTCCACAATTAAAGGACTCTTCCAATGGAAATGTCACTGCACATTCACTAAGCTCGGTAAATCTCCTTCTTCTGAAATCTCAGTAGAGGATCAGAAGCCACGCCTCACAGTTGGTGTGGTGGTACACCTCTGCTTTCTTCCTGTCTCTCCGTTCTGTCCTTGTGATCCTGGGCCTCCTCACTGGCTGGAATCAGCGTCCAGTCTTCAGAACCGCTCTGCGTAGGAGCCCTTCACAGAAGCTGCTGGCTTCGATGATTTTCTAACTCAAGAACCAAGTTGGCCGTCAGTTTGTACCTGTTTCCTTTTTCAAGTGTTCAGGGTCTTCAGTATCCAGAGACACTGAGCGACTTGAAAATAGGGTGGAGTTTTCATCTTTTTTTTTTTTTTTTTTCTGCTGATGGTTGGGATTCTGGGATAAGGTGGCAAGTTACACTGCTATCATGCTGTTGGTTCTTGTTGGTCCTCAGCCATCACTTAGTACTTGCTGGAAGAGTGTGACCGGCTGCTCGCAATAATGATGACCTGTGGGGCTGCTCCACAGTGTGGGCCATTTGCAAAACAATAACAAAAAAAAAATCTAGATGACCGAAGCTGAGGAAATGTCATCTTAGTTTCGTTGTTAAAATGAAAGGAGATCGGTTCCACAAAATTACACATAAGTCCTATGGACATGATGTTAATTTCAACCAAATATCATTAAAGGGTGAGAGAGGGCGTGTCTCAAACGCTAAGGTGGAGATTGATGGAGTAGGACACACCCTGGCCTACACACCCACACAAGCATATCCGCACAAGCACACCGCACACTAAAAACGTTTCTCTTAACAAACAAAGTGTGATTAATATAATTAAGGTGTTTGGTGTCACTTTTCTTATTGTTACCATTATTATTTTGAATACTTCCCTTCAATCTCTCTTATCTTCTTTACATACATGGAACATGCTTTCTTAGACCCTTTGATTTGGAAAAATGGATGCGTCGGGGAAAGCCCTGTAATTGGCTCTCACTGATGGTGAAGGCACTTGCTCCCAGGCCTGACAATGCGAGTTCCGTTCCCAGACCCACGTGCTGGAAAGAGAGAAGCTACTCACAGGTTGTCTTCTGCCTTCCATGTACATGCCGTGGCATGTGCCCCACGCCAATACATGAATATATGCACTTGGATAGTAAAATAAATTTTACAGCTATTATTTTCTACATTTAAGTCAAGAATAAAATTACTCATAATTGAACCCGGGACTTCATAACATTTCATTTTTATTACCCTGTCCTTTTTCTCCTGACCCAGAGAGAATGTTGTCACTTCAGGCTTTAACAGGTGAGTAGCCGAGATCAGGGACATGGGACGGCAGGGGTCACAGCCCAGGCTACGCTCCTCCTCCGCACAGCAGAAGCTAATGAACACATAAAGACCTTAAGATGTTAGTTACACTTGCAAGGTTGTTCCAGAATTGTTTGGTTTTGTTACAAAGTGTGCATTTTCTTTAGTTCATAGTTTAAAGCTGTTATGATCTGGGTACATTTTAAGCTGGGTTATGTAATGATTGATTACCCTTTATGGGATACTTCCTCCACAAGCTAAACGTAATTTTTGACCCAGCAGTGGCTTAGGGCTGTCTTCTTTGGAGTCCTTGGGTATTGCATCCACATCTGGGAACACCGGGGCTACATTTCCATCTCTTGGTGGAAGCGGCGCCTTCTTGCCCTCTCTCTAGGATTCCAGTCTCAGAAGCTGTTCTGTTAAGCCCAGCTGGACTAGCCGGTTTGCATACTCTGTCCTGTTCTCTTGGACCTCATTTTACTTTCCCCTCAGCTCCTGTATTTTACCGTTACTCGTTTTGAAGGCGGCGCCCCTTTCCAGTAACTAGTCTCTGGACGAGGTCCCTGTGTGTGCTAAATCATGAGTGGTGAGAAAGCGTGAGAAGCCCAGACCCAAGCTGTGTCCCTGAGCCCTTGCCCTGGAGCACCGCCTTTCATTTTTATTTTCCTCTCACTCCCAGAAAAAGTCTAGTCTCCAGAATCTTTCCTATGAGGAGAGACAATTATCTGAAGCACTTCATAACCATTTAATAGTTATATATGCTCAAAATGTAAATACAGCAAGTCTTCTTTACTTCACCAGGTTGCCTAGATCCTTACAATTCTTTCTGTGCTTATTTATTTTGATATCAGTTCGCTGAAGACTGACATAGGAATATTCAGACTTCCGTCTGCAATTGTGTTTGACCAAACTATTTTATATATTTAATACTTTCTATTCAGAATAAAAGATACTCATGCATGTGGTATTTCTAATGTTTTCCATATTAAATTCTATATTGCTTAATATCACCGTTCTTTCTTTCATTTGAGTTTTCTTGGTCTACCTGTGTTGCCCTCATCTGTCCCATTTTGTGTCAGACAGAATATATTTAGAGTCAAGACCCTCCCAACCTTTTTGTCTTCCAGCAGAAATAATGAAATCAGCTACTCAGAGGTGATAAAGGGCAAGCTCAACTTCACTTTATCATCCTGTCTTATACTCCCTATTTTTATGTCTCCTTTCTATTTTCTTACTTAGTTTTTAATCATGGCTATAAGATTCCAGCTCTCCCTCCTAATTTTGACATTAAACATAGGATATCTAGTTTGATATTGACCTACCCTTATTTAAAATACATGTATGCCTATATCCCTTTATGTCAACAATGAAAAATTGTGTTTTTCCACACTACAAAATGAGAAATTTAGTATTTAGATTAAGTAGTCTGGGTTTTTAAATTAGTTATAATTGATACATAAAACATAAGGATTATACAAATTAGGGATAGTATGGAGTATTTCAGTACATGCATACATTCTATAAGACTTAAATAAAACATATTCTCCTCAAATATTTAATATTTCTCATTTCTTTATGACAAAGTGTTCAAAATCCTTTCTTCTAGTTGTCTAGAACACACAGTCTATTAGATTATGTACAGTTCCTTACAGTGCCTATAAACAGTACCCTATGTGCTATATACAGTCCTTCAGAGTTCCTATGTACAGTCCCCTATATTTCCTATATATAATCCCCTACAGTTTCCATCCATATTCCTGTGCAGTGACTGTATACAGTTCTCAGCCATACAGCCTCCTACAGTCCCTGTACAGTCTCTATCTTAGTCACTGTTCTATTGCTGTGAGACATCATGGCTTAAGTACCTCTTATAAAAGAAAGCATTTAATTGGAGGCTCACTTACAGCTGCAGAGGGTTGGTCCAACATCATCTAAGCAGGGAGAGTGGTGGCATGCAGGAAGGCACAATACTGGAGAAGTACCTGAGAGCTTTAATTCTTGATCCTCAGGGAGCAGGCAGAGACCTTGGGCCTGGCGTGGACTTTTAAAACTCCAAAGCTCACTTCCAGTGACTCACCTACTCCAACAAGGCTACACCCACTTCAACAAGGCCACACCCACTCCAACAAGGCCACCCCTCCTAATCTTTTCAAACAGGTCTTCAACTGAGGACCAAGCATGCAAATTTATGAACCTATGGATGCCATTCTTATTTAAACCACCACAATCTCTTACCACTTCTATACATAATGCCCTATGGTGCCTATAAAGAGCTCCCTCCAGTGCCTACGCATAGTCCCTAAAGTACTTACATATAGTCCTCCACATTACCTATATGCAGTCCTCTACACTGCCATCACAGACCTTGTTCCTATCTGTGGCTTGGTACCCACTGACCAGCTAACCCTGTCCTTACCTCTAGCTGCCTCTTTGGTCTCTGGTAATAACAACTTTATTTTGTATTTTCAGGATTTACAGCCTCTAATCCAGCTCGGGGCTTCACCCATGCTAGGCAGGTGCTACATCCCATGAGCATCCCCAGCCTTCCTGTTGCCTTTTCCCTAGTTTGAGACAAGGTTTTAGCAAACTCTCCAGGATGGCTGTGAGATCAGCCTTTAACTCCATCCTCCTGCCTCAGCCTCCCAAGCAGCTGGCATTATACCTGTGCAACCAGGCCTAACTTGGTTCTGTTATTGACTTCTAAGATACTAATTGCTTGAGGTTCTAGCGCGTGGGATATGTCTCCAGGTTCCATTCATCTTACCGCACTGGCAGAACTTACACCAAGTTTTTAGACTTAGATTATAATTGAATTGTTATTTATCTCCTTTATTAAGAATAAAACTTGTAGTTACATTTTAAAGAGCATATGAATAACATTTATCCATTTTGTCTATGGTTGAGGTATTCCACTGTCCATTTATTTATTGTGTACATAAGTGTTTGTGTGTGTGCATCTGTCCTTGTGTATGTGTGTGTAGGTGCACGTGCACCTGTGTTTACACTTGCGTGGAGGTCAGAGGTCAACCTTAGGTGTTGCTTCTTAGATGTCATCCAGTAGCTTTCGGAGACAAGGTCTGGAGTTTGTCGGTTAGGTTAGACTTGATGGCCAATGAGCATTCTGGACCACAAACGCACACCATCACACCCTTGGCTTGTCATTGCTGCTGTTGTTTGCACATATCTGTGTTATACATGTGTGTGTGTGTGTGTGTGTGTGTGTGTGTGTGTGTGCGTGTGTGTATGTGCACATGTTTGTGTGTGCTTCTGTGTAGAGCCTGATACTGGCTTTAGACATGTTCCTGGATAATCCTCCCCTTTATTTATCAAGGGTAGGGTCTTTTGCTGAACCTGGACCTGGCTAGCCAGTTTCCCCCCAGGATCCCGTTTCTGTCTCCTAGACTCTGGAATTACAGGCAGTAGCCATGCTGCCTGCTTTTGAGTGGGTTCTGGAGGTTTCTATGCCAGCCTTCACCTCTGTAGGATAAACACATTCCATTCACTGTCAGGCTTCTTGACATGGGCTCTGGGGATTGAACTTGGGCACTTATGCTGTACAGTAAGCACTTTACTGATCGACTTGCCTTCTAAGTCTTTATTATTTTTTTAATTATTTTTTGAGTGCTAAGATGACACGACGCACTTCACAGTGGCTTTGTGCCTTTCACGGAACATCTTTTCCATTCTCAACTTTCAACCTCCTAATTGGCCGGATCATTTTGAATAAACAACTTCCCTCACTAGCAGATGTTAGCGGGTTGACTTTCTGAGCACCTTTCAGCCATATACCACTGCTTATGAAATTCTTCTGCTGAAGTTCTGCGACGCTCCCTCAGGCTCCTTCTGACGTTTCCTGGCACAGAGTTTCTGAGCTTGCTCATTGTCTCTTAGAAAATCAAATGTTGCTCTTCTCTCACTAAATGCCAATATCTCTGCCTTTATAATGAATAGCTTTCACCAGAATAAGTTTCCTTTTTCCTGAGCATGTATGAACTGTTTTAACTAAAGTGAAGAACGGAGTTTATATGTCTTGGCATCTTTCCTTCTGTCCCTCCTGGAAAAGTCTATATTGTGACTCAAGTGGGTCCACTGCGGTCCCATGTCTCCACCTGTCTTCTCAGCATTGTGCCCATTTTGAGTTGTTTCTGTGCTCTTCCCCATGTAGGTCCCAGCATTAGGAAGGGTGAGAATCACTGCTCTAAAGGGATCCCTGTCTGTACCTCCAGTCCAGGCCTGAGCTGAGCTGCTTATTCTGCTCACACATTCTGTTGTCCCCCAGTTCCCTCGTTCATGAAGCCATCATTCTCCCAGGCACAGAGACAGAAGCCAGGGACTGAGCCCGGGCTCCTTTCCCCTGCTTCCCACTCCTCGATTACACATTACACGTTCATTCCTGCAGCCCTTGCTAGGCCCTCCATTACCCCACCTTCCCCTCAGAGCCCCCTGTGGGGAGCCCTGCTTCCCATCTTCTCTTACACTACACTGCACAAGAGATTGCTCTAATTATGTGACCATTTTATTCCCCACTTAATAATGTCTCATGGCCTCTCCCAGTGTATATAAAAAAACCTACACTTTTTAATGTGGCAACAAGACCCTCTGTAGTTTGGCTGCTGCTCACATTTCCTGACCTAACTCTTGTCACTTTCCCGCACAGATTTTGCCTCAGTAACTCTGAACTGTGTACCAGGAATAGCCTCTGAGACTTTGCTTATGTCGTTCCCTCTCATTCATTACAAGTTTCGGTTCAAGCTTTCCAGAGCGTTATCTGGCTTCCTTGACCTACTAACTTCTCAGTGTGTGGATTTACCTCTGACTTTCATCTAAGATAGCACTGTTTTGTTTCTGGTTCTGTGACACATCATTGCTGGAAAATACTTGTCCTTCCTTAGAAACCGGTCCTGTGTGGAGCACACAGTGGGTACCCATACACCCATGCTTTCATGATCGAGTGTCTCTTCAGGAATACACTTGCTGTGACTACATGACTTAGGTGTTTGGGGACAGCAGAGTGTTTGGACAGAGCAGGAAGACATGGCTGTTGGCTTCCTAGTAGTTAAGAAACATCACCTTGTGACTATTCAAACCCAGCTAGGCATGCCAACATTAGAAAAGGGACGAGACTGTACTTCTAACAGTGAGGTCCTGGGGTCAGGTTCTTGGGCTCATGGACATCAAGCAGATTAAACTTTTGCATGGGGGTGGTCTGGAGAGCAACGCTAGCCTTGGCTCCTTAAAGATTCTGGAAAGAGCATCTGGCACCACAGAAGATGTGGAGAGCTATTTTTCTAGCTCAATTACTTTAATTAGAGGTGGGGCTACTATGGCATTTGTTCTGTTGTCCTAGAGCTGAGAGGTACAGCCATACAGTGGACAATAAAAACATTCAGGCCCAGACGGTCAGCACCTCAGCGTCTGAGGATCAAAGTGGGCTGCAAAGCCCCGTCTGCTCAGAACTTCACAGCAGATGGGCAGTGAGGAAAGTGAAAAGTCCCTGTGTGGACAGGGACGCCAACAGTGACACTGTGAGGCACCACCTCCAGCATGCAGAGCACACAGTAAAGAAGGGAAGGCTCAGATGGCCAACTAGGAGGGCAGCTATGGATTTACCAGCTGTTCGGTACCCACTAAGCTTTCCCTCTGGCTTGCTCTCTCTCTCTCTCTCTCTCTCTCTCTCTCTCTCTCTCTCTC
>NC_034601.1:18004052-18031864 GCF_900095145.1 Mus pahari
GAGAGAGAGAGAGAGAGAGAGAGAGAGAGAGAGAGAGAGAGAGAGAGAGAGAGAAGAGAGCTTTTTCTTTAGCTCTTTTTGGGCTTTCACCCTTCACATTGTGACCAAGGAAAAGTCTCTCCCTGCCCCATATTGATGACTTAGGAGGCTAATACTTAAAGGAGAAGTAGATATTTTGATATGAGTCAAAACCTTCAGAAGAGAAGGTTAGAAGAAGAAAGTCCACCCTGGAGGGCGCTGGTCAGAGCAGAGATGATTTCTCCTCCCTGCTGTGACCTCCAGCCCAGGCTCGCCCCGTCCGTCCGTCCTGAGTAGGTGAAGAGCTCCCATCCCTTAGCTTTGTTTGCTAGTTTAATGTTTTAGTCTGGTCTGTCACTAAACACAGCCTTGAACTTGTGATCCCCCTGCTTCAGTCTCTCAAGCAGTTGGCACATCAGGCATGTGCCCCTGCTCTGGGCCTGGGTTCCTTGTTGAGATAATGACTTGGGACACAATCTTGGCTCCTTCCCCAATCTCATTTTCAATAATTCTAGAAACTCTTAGATATGCCACAAATTAATACATATCTCTTATCATGACTGAACAGCATTCTAGGTCACTAAAGTAACATATAGTTCTAATAACCACAGGACAATTTCTAATCTATCCATCATCATACAGCAAGGGGCCACCACCAGCACCAATACCACCAGCACCAATACCACCAGCACCATTGACAGCATCACCATCAACACTATCATTACCGGTACAACTATCGCCACCACCCTCAGAACAGGTAAAAGTCCTTTATTGGGAAAGTAACTTGGAAACATTTCTTATCTTAGGGGACAGATGCAATCCCCAGAAAGTATTCTGAAAGAAGATGTGGAACCAGCTTTGAGGACTGAAGTTGTGATCTCAAGGAGGTAGTGTGAGCTCACCAAAAGTGGTTTATACCAAACCAACAGTGTTTCTTTAACAAGGATATTGAACAGCAGACCAAAGTGAATATCAGTGATAGTGAATGAACACATTCCCAAGATATTTGACAAGCATTAATTGAAATTCTCGTGGAGGAGAGTACAGTAAGCTGAATAATTTTTCTAAGAACATGCTGTTTAACTACTGAATCCATAGTCCTTGAAGCACACAGAGAAATGCCTGGGAATCCTGCAGTGCTCAGGGTCTGTACTGATAACTTCGGCATCATGGTCATAAATGTTAGATTTGCAACAGCTGGCAGCTGGCTGCAGGAACACTGGATGACAATATAGTTATAAGTACCTTACCAGGTTAGCAAGAAAGACAAGCTAAAGGAGACACCATGCAGAATAAAAGCCAAGGCTCTGCATTTGTATTCCACCTGTCACTTGTACAAAGATGGAACAGGGAGGAAGCGGTGAGCAGGGCAGGGCAGGGGCCAGACTGAAGACAAGTTGGGCAATTTTAGTGGTTAGGAGTCTCAGCCAGTGCTAATGGCATGAATATCTAATTAAATATCAGGAAGCTTTTAGCAGAGCTAGAAATGAGGTGCTCACTTCACTCTGTGTTGTTCAGGCGAGCGAGCACTGCTCTTGGGAGACTCACAGAGAACAGTGGCTGGCTGCAGTGCTAGCCACAGTTCCCTTCTCTACCCATCTATTCAGAGCCTAGCTCTCCTGACACCCTGGGCACAATTTGCACTCTTAAAGGCCATTTACATCTTCAGATTGTAGGGATAGTTTCCCTTGGACCCCCTTCAAATTCACCCTTTTATCCACTTCCCAGGAAGCCAAGAGGGTGACTTGCCACCATCACCACACACATCAATACGAAGGCAAAGCATGCAACCTTTGAAAATTCTGTCTCTCCTACCAGCTTTGCAAACACAGGCGAAGCTACTCAAACAGTCCGAGGGTCCTTGCCCAAGAGGTGGGGTTATTAATGTCAATCAGGCTTGTAGTGGTGATGTGGATATGTGTGAGTGTGTGTGTGCTCATGTGCACCTTACTGAAGGGCATGGAGTAGATGCAGAGACCAGCCCTGCCTTTGCTTTCCTTTACATTCCTTCTCCCTTCCTCTGGGTCAGACTCTGTGCAGAGGACGTGTAGAGAAAACAAGACAGATGCAGACACCCAATTTGTACTCTGGGGTGCTGGGCTCTGTGCACTTAGGGGGATTTCTTCTTGTACATTCTCTAATGTGTTCATCAAAAAGCTGCCCCCAGCACTTACATGCAAGAAATATGACCAGTGTGACTGAAAACGTTAATTGTGTTTTGCTTTGAAGATTTAAATAAGAATGGGATGAAAGCTGACACAACTCTAGATCTACCTCAGGCATATGCACACACCACACACACACACACACACACACACACACACACACACACACACACCCCATGCTGAGTGATTCACCAGAGCAGAATGAAGATGCTTTGAAAGAAAAATGTGTACACAACACCCAGAACAGTGCATTGGACAGTCTTACTTGTCTTTCTATCTACCAGATTGTCACCTATGTATAAACATCAGGTGCTGGGGATATGGCAGAAGCAGGCATAGCTCTGCCCCCAGGGAGCCTGCGCCTTACTGAAGATAAATGCAAAGAGGAGTCTTCACCATGGTGAGGTAAGTATACGCTGTGGGCTGCTGAGACCTCTAGCTGCCATGCACAGGAGGGGAGGGATTTTCAGAAGGCCCTGGCCAGAACCAAGCTGAGTCTTGCAAAAGTTGATTTCAGGGTGAGACCCAACTGATGTTTATTCTGTGTGTGACTGAGCCAACTGCTGGTAGGAGAGGTAGGTACAAGGCGAGCACGCTCTAAAGAGAACCCATGAATAGGGCCAAGTTGTTTTCTTTTAAAATTGCCCTGTTCCTGTATGGTGGCACGCTGCCTGATTGGGTTTCTTTTGCAACATTCTCTCTCTCTCTCTCTCTCTCTCTCTCTCTCTCTCTCTCTCTCTCTCTCTCTCTCTCTCACTCCACATATGTGTGTGTGGTCAAAAGTCTCCCTAGCTCTACTTTGAAACATGGTCTCTCACTGTACCTGGAGCCCACTGTTGTTGCAGCCAGGCTGGCTGGCCAGCCAGCCCAGGGACGCTCTCCCTTCTCTCTCCACATCCCCAGCACAGGGATTATAGGTACACACCACGTGCCTCTTTCTTTTTAATGTTGGTGGTGTGATCTAAACTTAGTCTCCATTTTTTACACAGGCATGGCAAGTGCTTTTCAGATGAGCATCTCACCAGTCCATAACCTCCTAAAAATTGTCTTATTTGGAGTTATTTTCATGGGACTTTTTTTTTCCCCCCTGGGCTGTGTTGCTGTTGTTTGATTAGACAAGCTTTATTGCTTATAAGTACTGTTGGTTTTGTTGTGATATTCTGATACTTGATAGAAACATAGAGCTCTGTGTATCTGGCCAGACTATGAAGAATATAAGGGACTAACATAAGCCTATTGAACCTGGTTGTGATGGTGATGTATGTTTATAAGGGTAAAGATGACTCGAATTGTTGTGTGAAGATGTGGGATATTATATACATTCATATATTTTATACAATAGTTTTATGTCTTCCAAGTTAATACGTGACACTCAGACAAAGAATTGTATAGCCCACAGACATTCGTGTAAGTTTTAAAGCTAACCATGGATGTAGAGGCCTGTAAACCCATCACTTGGGAGGCTGAGGCAGGAAGTTTACAGGAAATTTGAAGCTAGGCCACTCTACATTAGTGAGACCTTGTCTCAGAAAACAACAGCAATTAATAATTATAGTCTTATATGAAACGGTTTCCACCTCCATATTTGAGGGTGTGGCTTCTCTCACCAGGCTGGGGATGGTCACTCCTGTGGCTTTGTCCTGTGACACTCTGAACAATTCTTGAGTAGCTAAGAGTTACCTACTCAGACTGTGGCAGAGCTGCCTCCCGGGAAACGGAAGTGTAAGTCAGTGTAGCTCTTTTGTGCCTATAAGGAACAGTGGCTTCTTGTGTATCTATAAGGAACCTCCAATTAGTCATGCCCTCTGGCTTGGTGATTCTCCTTCTGGGAATCTACCTGAAAGAAGGAACTGGAAATGAACATGGTAGATTTTGCCCAGACTTATTTGAGGTTGCTGAAGAGAGCACACAACTTAAATAGCTAATGGCACAGTAATACCCAGCTGGGAAATGATGCTGGTGAGAGGGGTAACAGGGACGCTTCCTCAGGGTCAATGAACCTGGGCTGGCACTGCGGCTCTGCCACTGGAGCGAGTCACCTGTGCCATCCTAGAAAAACGGGGTTGATAATAATAACACCTATCTCAGAGGGACTTCCTAGGACTAAATGACATAATGAAGATAAAATGATTAAAACCATGCAAAGTACATTTATTAGGTTACCTACAAATGCTAGCCCTCTATGGAGCGTATGCTTTCAAGGCATAAAAATAGACAGAAGAGAAATATGTCAATGTATTAAAAATGTGGGGTCTAGGTGGTAAGAATCTTGGGCAATATAATTTTTTTTTTCTTACTTTTAACTTCCCAAATTTTCTGCACTGGGCAGGAACTACTATTATATTAGGAGTATATCATGATGTTGTAATACAATATGATATTTTTAACAAAAGAATGTTACCCGCAATGAAACAGCACTTCCCCTTTCTCTTCCAGGGGAGGAACTGGGGCCAGCCTTGGCAGACTCGAAGTCTCACAACTGCTAGGTCCCCAAGGAGGGACAGGATATGTGGGGCGGGGGATGGGGGCCCTGGGTACTTGTTGGTGAGGTGTGTGGTGGGCAGCAGAGAAGCTGGGGTCATAGGAGTTTCTTCCCCCTTCCACTGGAGGAGATGCTCCATTCCAAGCTACTCAGATGTTTATTTTTTTTCCCCCTCATAATTTTGGTTGATCTGAACAAGAGACTACATTAAAAACATCAAGTGAATAGGAGCTGGGGAGGTGGCTCATCAGTAAAATGTCTGCGGCTTGGGCACGGCAGGTCTGAGTTCCAGTCCTCGCACCGTGGTGCGCCAAGCAGGGCAAGGCAGCTGTGGTTCAGCACCGAGAAGGCAGAGATAGGAGGGTTCCCAGGCTTCGTGCCCAGTCGGTCTGGCTGAATCAGTCGGCTCTGTGTTTAGTGAGACCCTGTCTCTAAAAATAAGGTGGAAAGTGACAGAGGATCCACTCCCCCCCCCCATTCTCCCTCTCTCTCTTGTGCAAGCACATGCACACAACATGTATACAAATCGGGAGGCATGCACATAGAAGCATGAAATACATACACACAGATATTGAACATGCACACACAGGCGTGGGGCATGTACATAAACACAGAAACATGGGACATATATACACACAGACAACACACACACACACACACACACACACACACACACACACACACACACACACCACCACCACCTTCAGATCTTTCCCGGAAATGGTAATGCCTAGGTGGCTGGAGTTACAAGTTAAAGGGATGGGGGTGGGGTGGTGCTTAGATCAGACCAGAGGCACCACAGGAAATTAGCTTAGTTGCAGCTGTTTTATTTAATGAGTATAATTTATATTCAAAGTGGAATTTCTGGCAAATCCAACCCTTTAAGCAAGAAACATCTTCCCATGTTAGGGGACACCGATAGTCTGAGAAGGTTATAGTTGTAAAACAATCTCTCTCTCTCTCTCTCTCTCTCTCTCTCTCTCTCTCTCTCTGTGTGTGTGTGTGTGTTCGAGAGTGGTTTCTGATGTTTGCCCTGTGAGCCAATGTCAGTCCTTCAACCCTTTGTTGACTGTGGGGATGCCCTGTGCAAATGGATCCTGAAGCTGCGTTTTATGAACACTGAATCCCAGGCACTAAGATAACAAAGTCGATGTCCCCATCCAGACCAGAAGAGCAGTTTCCAGTCTTGTGCCTGACTACTGGCCCTCATGATGTTTGGAGGTGGTTGTTGTACATCTCTAGATCTATGATGTGTCCCCTAAGGCCCTGAAACGAAAGCGTGACAAACAGTTCTCTCAGGTCCTTCTCCCCACAGGGAGGTCATCCGTATGCTAATGGGGCACGGACAGATAATCTAGTAGCCTGGACAAGTGAGTCCACAGGTCCACCCAGCACTCCTGAACGTTACTGTGGTTCAGTCACAAGTCACCTGGCCCCTCAGCAGATCCCCCGACAGCCTCCTCCCTCCATCCCCGGCGACTGAGGGAGGGGGTCTCTCCCGCTACCCAGCTACCCAGAATTGCACAGCGGGACTGCTTGCATCTGGTGCTTTTCTTCCCTGTCCACAGCAGGATGGAGGCAGAGCCCCAGAATCACCTGTAGGGCTTTTAAGAGCTCCATAGCCCCCTCCTCAAATTCTAGTTTACTAGTTCTGAGGAAAAAGACATCAGGAGATATGTGTGTGTGTGTGGGGGGGGGGTCTTGAGGAGTTCTTGTATGCCCCACAGCCTCACAGCCCCACAGGTGATTCTGGATGTTCCCCTATCGAGATAACAACACAGACAAGTCTTGTGACCCAAAAGAAACAGGCCGATCCTAGATTCCCACGACGCTACCCCTTTTATTTGCCAAGGTGTCTGTATTCTCTTCAGCTTCTCTCTAAGCCCACCACCCTAGAGGCTTTGAACTTGGAGTGTCCCAAAGTCTCAGGACCCTGCGAGACTGTCAGAGGCTCTGGCGGCCAGACAGCAGAAAGACATTTCTGCTCCGGTTCCCTGTGCCGCGCTCTGGATACCCTGGAGTCAACCTAAGAAAGGATGACATTTGACCAGTTGCTTCAGCAAATTGTCCGAAGCAAGGACGCTTGTCCTCTGCACACCTTCGCTTCTGCACCGACCACATAGGGAGGGGGCCCCACCCTGCCCATTCCACTGGCGCATCCCCTCTGGCCAGGGTTTGTGGCAGGTGGCGCCGTCATGATGAGCGCAGGGGCCTCGTCTGCAGCTCCCTATCGCGGGACCCACTCTTGCTTTACCCTGGCTCTCCAACTTGCTGCCGGGGTCCCCCCAAACTGGTGATCCCTGGTTCGCGGTCGCGGTCTTACCTCACCATGCAACACTTGGTTGCGCGCTTGCCGGGGGCGCTCCCTCCTAGCCGCTTATTCCCTTACTTGGGAGGAAAGAGGAACCGAGAGATAGAAGGGGACCGAAGCGGGCGCCCGGGCGTTCTCCCGGTGCAGCCCTCTCTGGGGCGGAGACATCAGGCAGCCACCAAGGTTGGCGCCCCAGGGTCTTCCGCCTCCGCTGCTGGAAAGGGAGGCTGCCTCTGCTACCCGCTACGGCACTGCGGCTCTGCACCCTGTCCCTCGCAGCATCGCAAGTCCAGCTGCCACTCTCGCTGCGGAGCCCTGCCCCCCGGGCGCAGTGCCCGCCCCCGCCACACACCCGCGCGCGCAGACACACGCGCCCCCCACAAACACACGAGTGCACACACATAAACACGTGCTGCGCGCACACTCGCACACTCACGGATGCCGAGCAGTTCGGTGGGAACCTCTGTACGTGATCAGGGCATTCCGGGCTCAGCAGGGTCAGAGTGCTGGTTGGTGGCTGCGAGAAACCAGCTAACATCGAGGTAGAGGACATTACTTGAAAAATACAATGTCCTCTGGCTGTTTACTTTCCTTAACCTAGAAACCTAGGGGTCTGGGCTGCACAAATATTCCAACCAAAGCAAAGAAAAAATATATTAACATAAAAATAAATCAACAAGTTCTCTGATTTCTAGGAACTCGGTGTCTCTGATGTCCATTGTCATCGGTCCCGTCCAGAAGGACATTTCTGTCAATCTTGACCCAGTGACAGCAGATTGGTGATTATTTCTCCTCTGCAGGAGGAATCAATCTAGCTAGGCAGAAAGATGGATGGGTAAGGTCTCAGGACTAAAGATCATGATTTTTCTCCTTTGTCTTTGCATGACATTGAGTTGTCTTCTTACAGGACAAATAAAACACTTCTAAAACAAACAAAATACACATGCACAAGAAAAAAGAGAACTAGAAAAAAAAGTAAAAGTAGAAAATTAGAGAAAATGACGTGGGACTGAGGGTAAGGCACAAGAGGCTGCAGTGGCAGAGGCACGGGGACCTGTGGGACCTTCTCTTTCCATGACGCGGGTGTCTGCGTAGGGTGGCGGCCGCCGCGATGTTATTTCAACAGAATGACTTTTGTCCGTTTCACACCACATTTAGAATCACCAGGAGTTTACTCTCATCTGTAAAATATGTGGAGTTCACTCGTTTCCACAGCCAAGTATTCTCTTCTGCCAGTGGGCAGTGGAGGTCCCTGTGTGGAACTGAAGCCAAGAAAAGCTTTCTGCAGAGCGCAGAGGAGCAGGGGACTGTGTGTCTAGGCATCTCGGGAGGAAGCTGCAGACGTGACTGTTGAAAAGCACTGAAGGACCCAGTGGTTAACTCATCCCTGGCCACTAGCAGGGGGTGATGGAAGCAAGACAGAACAGAGGTCCTGAGAGCTCTTACACTTCCTTCCCCATCATGATAAGGGTAAAACCAATAGATGGATGGATGCTACCCTGTGCTCATACTTCATCCACAATCCACTCTTTAATCCACGTCCCCTAGGTAGCTTCTCAGAGCTGCCCTCAGCCAGGCTGACACACTTGGTGTGAGGGTGTTCTATAACACATGTGTGAGTTTGTCCTTCATCTTCTTGTTTCCATGTCAGGTACTGACTTACTCATTCTGAAAATATTTATTAAAGTTCCTGCTATCTTTTCAGGCACTTCCCACTGATTCCGGTCATGGGCCTCACCTGGGAGAAAAGAGGAATGGAAAGACAGAAAGGGCTTAGAAATGTTAGTGTTCTGTCTTTTTGTGCCTTACCCTCACTGTACACATGCTCACAGAACACAGGCTTACTATATACATGTTCACTGAGCACAGGTATAGTGTATGTATAATCGCAGAGCACAGGCCTACTGTAAACATCTTCACTGAGCATAGGCTTACTGTATACATGTTCACTGAGCACAGGTATACTGTATATATAATCACTGAGCACAGGCCTACTGTATACATCTTCACTGGACATAGGTTTACTGTATACACCATCTTCACTGATCTTAGGCATACTGTATATGTCTTCACTGGGCATAGGCTTACTGTATATGTCTTCACTGATCTCAGACATACTGTATACATCTTCACTGGACACAGGCTTACTGTATACATCATCTCCACTGAGCTGTAATCTTACTGTATATGTCTTCGCTGTGCTGGGCTGAGTGACTGTGGAAGATGCAGTCCTTCTCCTCTGAATTGCATCCCTGAGGAGGGAACCACAGATGCGCACGTGTCAAAGAAAACCATTTGGCTCTCCCTAGTCCGGACTCATTCTAGAGAAGGCTAACTTGAAGGAGAGCCTGGATAGGGAAGGCATGGCTGCAGGCAGGAGTCGGGACAACATGGAGTTTTCTGTCTTTGTCAGTAAGGAAATAATAAGCTTGATAGCATAAATGGGGAAGGCAGGCAGAAGTAGAGTGTAGCGATCCAACTTGGCATGCTGGGGAAGTTATTATATAATAATAAGAAACTCTGCAAAGGGTGCCAAGCAAGAATTTGGAGAACAGAAATGCTTATAAAGATTGGTAAATAGGTGCTTGTTCCTATAAAATATGTTTATGAAGTCAAAAGTGTTCACCAAAGGGTTTGTGAATAGATTCCTTTGGGGGATTCAATGGTGGTGCTGAGATAAACATCTAAGCAGATACAGGGTACTTACAGTACAAGAAGCCTTGCTGACAGGGGCTAAGAAGTGGCTGCTTGAGTTCCACTCTAGTGACATGCAGGAAAAATGTCATAATGAAGGTCAGAGCAGTATGGAGGGCATGAGAGACAGGAGCAGAAAAAGAACAGCTAGTCTGATAAAACAAAATGTGATGGGGCAGGCTGGGCATGGGGTCAGAAAGATTAGTAGGTGTGTGCCTCAAAGACCAGGAGAAAAGGACACTTTATACAAGAAGGAGAGGAGGGGGCTGGGAAAGAGCCTCCAATACCCTAAATTCCCTGCTTGGAGTGGACACACACAGTGAGGTGAGGTGGACTCTTTTCCTTTTTGGCATGTACATGTGCATGTGCATGTTTTTTTTGTGTGTGTGTACTTGTGTGTGTATTTGTGCATGTGTATATATGCATGTGTGTGTATACTTGTGCATGTGTGTATATGTATGTGTGTGTGCACTTGTGCTTGTGTGTGTATTTATGTATGTATGTATGTGTGCACTTATGCATGTGTGATATGTATGTGTGCACTTGTATGTGTACTTGTGCATGTGTGTATATGTATATGTGTATGCACTTGTGCATGTGTGTGTATGTATGTATGTGTACACTTATGCATGTGTGATATGTATGTGTGCACTTGTATGTGTACTTGTGCATGTGTGTATATGTATATGTGTATGCACTTGTGCATGTATGTGTGTATGTATGTATGTGTGCACTTGTGCATATGTATATATGTATGTGTGTGCATTTGTGTGTATGAACTTGTGCATGTGTGTATATGTATGTGTGTGTGCACTTGTGCATGTGTGTGAGCACTTGTGTGTGTGTTCCTTTTTTTCCTTCGGACAAGAGGGTACTAATGAGCAAGCTGGAAAGTGTCTGATGCCAGCTTTCCTGAGGCAGGAGGTGTCCCCCATTGGAGTGGTATGGGAAGAATGATCTCTTGCAAGGAGCCACAGCCCAGGTGGCATAGGTGCCTCACTCTACAGCACCTCCAATCCAGGGGATGATACCCAACCCATGTACCTCTTGCCTGGCCACGAGCCCAGTCTGCCTGGTACCGCCTCCCTGAGGGGTACCCTCTCTCCAATTTGCACACAGGCCTGACTGACTGCTAAGCAGTTTGCCCAGGATGAAGCCAGGATTTATGGAACACCTGCTGCACATGCAGATGCGAGGTGAGCTGGAGGAGTCTGTGAGCATCTCTGTTCCTAGGTGACACTCTAAGATACACTGTGAATACAGAGGAGGAAGCTGGCATCTCTCTTTAGAGGGTTTTCAATCTGTGTCAGCTATAAACAAACAATAGAAATGGTTAAGAAGCAAGGGACAAAAGAGAGAATCAAATGTCACATTGTAGAGAGCAGGCCCTCAGTGTGACAGAAAGCACCGCTCTGGGCTTCCTGGAGGAGGAGGGCAGAGTTTAGGAATGTCACCTGTATTCGTTTTCAGTTAGAGAGGAAGCTGTGAGTGGGACCAGAGTGGGTTTCAGAATCTGGAGGCCTTTTTGTGCAAATTTCCAGGCCCAGGGGCTTCCCTGGTGGCTCTTCTTGTCACAGAGCTCTCTGATGAGTCACCCTTATTTCTGAGAGACAGGGCAGTTTCGGGTGTTTAACTGGCTCAACACGCTGCATTTCCTGAGCCTTCAGTGCTGGCAGCTCACGCTCACCATGTTGCTCTGGGAACACATCATCCGAGCCAACAGCTGTTGCCTGATCACCATCTCCACAGCAAAGCGAGGGCTGAGTCAGCCACCTGTGTCTGGAAATTTTTAAGTCCAACTGTCAGTGACAAGCAGGCTGACAGTCGACTCTCTGAGTCTGGGCTACTAAGCACAAGGCAGCTCAGTGGTTGGGGATGTGAAGTGGGTTTGGGGATCCTGGGTTATCTTGCTAGACCTCACCTTTGTCACACAGTGAAGACTTGGCGTTACAGCAGATAGGCACGCTTGCTTACTTCACAATCCACAGGATCTTTCTGTTTTCTCAACTGATGGCGGGGGTGGGGTGGGGTGGGGCAGGAACTGGCTTCATCCATTCCTAACCTTGCTTAACCTTGACTTTGGTGACGACAGGGCTGCCTCCAGCCCGTGAGCTTCTGGGATGGAGATAGTACAATTGCAGTCTTGTCGTGAGCGGGACTCACAGATCGATCCTCAAGCATGTGGGCATATCACCCTCTCCGTGGGCTTCAGGGTTTTTGTTTTATGGGTAAAATGAAGAGTTTAGAAGTGGTCTCTACCACCATTCCCGGCTCTTGTATTCTGTTAAATATGGTCACTGGGCAGTTTTCTAAACACTGTTGATGGCTTGGGAGGGACCCTCTAACGTGGCAACCTGGAAAAACCTTCACAGTAGCACGGATACACTTGGAGGAAAAAGAGCATAAAAAGAAGTCAAGGACTGAAGGGTAAGAAATAGATTCAGTAGAGCTGAAAGATGCAGGTCAGGGCATCTGAATCCACACTCTCTAAAATGATGCAGGCTTCCATCGGCTTTGTTTTGTTATTACTCAGCCAGGGTCTTGCTTGTAGACCAGGCTAGCCTCTAATACCCAGCTCTCTAGCCTGGGCTTCCAACTGCTAGGACTACAGGTGTCTGCCACCACGCTTTCTCCTTTGTCCGTTTCAGAAGTGCTGGGTAAAGACAAGTGATTGAAGATGGAAGATGGTTTCTTCCCCGAAACAGTCTGGAAGGAAGAAAAATGCTGAATTGTTATTATATTCGCTCTTTTGTCTGCTTCCTAAGGAGCATCAATCCAACTCAGGCCAGGGACTCTGTCTCTGTGGTCTTAACAATAGCAACTTCAAAAAGTAATTTAGAATAGCAATATTTTTTTTAACATGAAAAGTTAATAAAGATGCTGGCCCAAGTTCAGGACTGACTGCAAAACTCTTTCCATGCCTGGAACTAACTCTGCGGTGGCCCTGAAGCTGCCCACAGTGGCTGCCTTGGGAAAGGTGATGGAGACACCTACCGACCTGAGATCCCATTGTGCTTATTGTCTGCAGGAAGATGGAAAGGGAGGTGTGAGGGGAGCATGCGAAAAGGGAAGGGAGAGCTTTCACCTTCCTGAATATTTTGAGCAATGAACTCTAATCATCCTGCTTTCGTGGGCTGGTAAAGAGGCTAATTTTGGTTCACTGCATGACCCCGGATCTGCCTTCTTCACCACCTGATCAGGAGCTACTGCAGTGGAATTCCTCAGTGAATCTTCAGGGAGGAGGTGGGCTGGGGAGGGGGGGGTGGGTTCATGTAGAGTGTCAGGAAGCTCCCCAGGGGAGGAACAGGTCCTAATTCCAGAAATGGCCTTAAACCCCAAAGCCTGCCTCACCACAGAGCTCTCAAGAGGATCGGTATGCTCTTTAGAATTACCAGCTAAATATTTCTTTATTTATTGTTAACTGATTTTGGGAGGGAGGGACAAAAAAATGTCACAGAAAGCGAGGAATCAAGGGGGCCCTTGGTGTCCCCGCCTCCCATCCATTCTTCCACTCGCTCCTGCCACAACTGCCGTGCTAGTTAGGATTTCTATTGCCTTGACAAATAACATGACCAAAAACAACGTGGGGGAGGAAATGGCTCATTTCATCTGTAGGTCTCCGGCCACACTCCATCACCGAGGGCAGTCAGGGTAGGGACACAAGATGAGAACCTGAAGGCAGGAGTTGATGCAGTAGCCATGGGGAATTTCGCTTACCAGCTTGCTCTCCACAGCGCGCACAGCCTTCTGTTGTATACAAAGCAGGTCTACCTGTCCAGGAGCAGTGACACTCCCAGGGAGCTGGGCCCTCCCACATCCATCATTAATCAAGGGAATGCCCCTGTGAACTTGCCTTCTGCACTCTGCCGGAGGCACTTTCTCAATTGCAGTTCCTTTTCCCAGATAAACCATAGCCTGTGTCAAGTTGACAAAAGGAACCGGGACAGTTACATCTGATCGTCCTCCATGGGTCCAAAAGTCCTCAGAGCGTTGGATGCCTTGTCCTGAAATAGCTGTCACCCCACTTTGGCATAGGCATAGGGGTAGAAGAAAAGTCACTGAGCAATCTAACACAGTGTGAGCCATGTAGTAGCATGGTGAATGATGTTGCTGTGGTCGCTGCTTTATGGTAAAGCCAGCTTTTCCTGAAAGGTGTTCAAGGTCATTCGTGAAATAGTCTTAGCTTACCCATCCACTCAGGCTGTAGCTTCATCTTCTAAACACACTTCACCTACTTGTTCTGTCTTCTACTCAGAGGGTGCTGGTGACTGGAATCGAAGACTTGCTGTCTTGTGCCTACCCCCTGTTCTCCCTCCTCTGCATTCTCCTCCCCTTCCTCCTAAGTTCTTTCTTAGGTGAGAGTGCCTAAATCAACCCAGAGGGAGGCAGTCATCCTCTTCGCAATGCCCTCACTGATCAGGATCCATTCTAGGGCTTGCAGACTGCCTTGCACTTTGGTTTGCCCATGAGTACCTCATGTCTGTCTGCTGCTCTGTCCCATTGGAGGGACAGCCAGCCATGGCGCTCCTCCCTAGACTGTACCTTAAGTACTTTCCCATGGCACTCCCAGGGCTGCACACAGGAGAGTGGTGAGGATGTCAACACAGAACACTGGCATTACCTTTCTAGGTAATGCCAGTACTTTTCCTGGTAGGGAAAAAGGAACATCTGTCACTGGGCTTCTACTGCATGCCAAACATCTGTGGTCTTGTGCACAACTGTCTCAGGACTTTGCTTTGCAGGGGATGGTGGCTTGGGATGTCCTAACCAGTAGAAGCCAGTCAGATGTAGGGATGGGGGAGGGATTCTCTACTTCCTCTAAAGGTTTCTCCAACTTTGATTTTCCTTCTACAGAATTTATGAACAACTTTGTCTATATTATAGGAAATTGGCTTATAATTGCCTGGCTGCTTCTTTATACTTTTGTCTTGTGATTTTATAGGTGTAGAGTTAGACTCTAATAAAAAACTAAGTGACTATTTATTCTTTTTCTCTGTCTTTCTCCAAATACATTACTTCAGCAATGCCACTCTTCTGAACATGGACCTAGAGTAAATACTGGAAGAAAAGTGTGACAGAGATAAGACTCAGGGAAGAGGCCATTTCCCAACTCCACAAAGCCCTGTCTAGTCTAATCGCCAGCACCCCAGGCAGCTTGGCTATTAAATGAATGGTAGAGTCTCTTCCATCTCAGGTCTGCACTCTTCACCTAACTCTCTGGAAAAGGATTGATGGTTGCTTGCCTCAGAGAGGCAGCATTATCCCAGGTGGTGGCAGTGTGGTCTCCTCTTCCCTGGCTATGCCGCTCATATGGGCTGTAAAGACTTATGGCCTTCCCTGACACGCTGATTCTGCCTGACTCCAGGAGAGAACAGAAATCTGCCTTTTGAACAACACTGGCAGGTGGCTATGTGCTCCCTAAAGCCAGAACACCAATTTAACTGCTTCCAGTATTGTCCCTTGACCAGAGGCTACTGTGGAACCTGACACACTTGGTACATCTGTGTTGTGATGTTTAAGGGAAAGCAAGGCCCTCTAGCTTCCTTCTGCTGTTCTCTGACGATCCTCAGGTTAGAACTATGCTGTCAGCCACCCTTCTGATCATGGTTTATGAGAAAGCGTATCAGAGTTACTATTTCATAAACAGACCTCCAGAACACAACGTGTTCCTAAGTAGGGAACTGTCTGTGTTTCAAAGCTTTTTGTAGCAAATTTGTCTCTGAGAAAAAAAGATTTTTACAATTGGCCCTAGAAGGATGTGGACCAGGGACTCTGCGACTCTCCAAATTGCCTTCTCACAGATGGCTGGCTAGTTTCATGGATTGCTTGTCTGCAAGTTGTTTCTAGGTGTTTCCAAGAGTTTAGACAGCTTGGGGTACTGAACTCAAAGGTGTAGGGAGTAGACATTCTCATTTCCAAGTGTGTTTATGTAACACATGGCAGAGTCCTGTGCCACGGCTTCACCACTGCAAAGTCAGACAGGTGTGTTGCTCTGTGCCCCAGAGGAGCCCACAGGAATGTGGTGGTGAGAGAGGCGCTGCAGCATACAGTCTAAAAGGAAGAGAGCCAAGCACAAGAGAGGGATCTCAGCACCCTGGCCTAGCCTCCACACATCCATTTCACAGACTGATACCTTCTTTTGCTTTGAATGAACTCAACCTCTGCTGGGCTAAGGATGCAAAGCAGCCAGATAGTCCTTTAGTATATGTAGCAATTGCCAACTGCTCATTTCCCAGGCTGAAGTGTGGGCAGAACTAGAAGCCAGGGGAATAGATGTAAGACAGTAATAGAAAGATGGGAGGCAGAGGGCATTCTACTTCCTGTCTGCCCATAGACATTTTGTTTTGCAGACAGAGCCTAAGCTTGCTCCCATGCCGTGCCCTTCTGTTAGTTCAGGTTTTATCCACTGTAATCCCAAGAAGCAAGCATACCTCTTCCTTCTGAGATCTTTTCTGTAGAGACCTGATGCTACCCTCTCTTCTCCTCCTCTCCTGTCTGGGAACATCGCTTATTCATTCCGAGAGCCATTCAATAAACATGTATTTTGCAAATGTTATTGGTGTGATTACTCGAGTCAGGCCCCTCCACCTGCCTTTTCATGTCACAGCATGACCTGCTGACAGCTGCAGATGCTCAGGTCCCAGGACTCTCCCAAGTGGCATGCTAGAAGTCATGGTGTTCATCTCTGCCTGACCCAGCCATATCTCTTGATAGCTCCCAGACCAGCTGTAACCACTAGCAAATGCGGTAGCTTAGGCCATCCATTTCTAGGCTGGTTATTTAGTACTTACTAGCAGAACATACCAGCTGTACCCTTCAAGCAGTGCTGGAATCTCACACTGAGCTGAAGGTATTGCCTAGCTTCTGGTTCTAACTGGTGGATAACCGGCCTGCTCTTCTGTTCTGAGAACTTCCTATGAGCTCCTAGGTAGACACGCCTAGGGACTCTCCCCGGGCCTTGTCCTTCACTGGGTCCTTTAGAAGAAGCTCTTTTGAGGTGTTAGGGGTGAGAACTTCAGGGAGCTGATTTCAGGTGATAGTTCCCCCAGTGGTATAGAGACCACATGTGTGTGCTTGGGTGCATGCATGCACACATATGCAAACACACACACACACACACACACACACACACACTCACAGACACACATGCATGCACTTGCACACGCATATGCACAGCCTCTCAAATGTTTCCCCCAGACATATTGTCAGTGCACAGTGAACTTGTTTCTTCCTTGGGTGCAGAGGCAAAATCTGAAGCGCATCTCTATGTGCTTTAGATTTACCTCTTAATCTCCATGTTGGCTTATTAGAATTAACATCCAATTTAACTTCCATTCCATGACCTTTTAACCTAGAAGTGACAGGCAGGTATTTGCTGTTTGCCCTGTCTCCTTGCTTTAGGGACAGTGGACAGAGATGCAGACGAGCCCCTCAGTTGATGGCACCCAAACTACGGACACGCTCGGCTTTCAGTGTTGGACTCTGAATGCTGCTTTTATTGCTTCCTTCTGCTGACAATTAAATTTCACAGTCATGTAACAGAGTGATTGATGCCGTTTAGCCATCTGCATTTTCTACTGAATCTCTAATCCCTTTTGGAATCTTAACACTATTACAAAGGAAAAAAAATGAAAAAAAAAAAAAAGTCAGGTATTCTGTGCCTATTGTGGGTCCGGCTCTGTCTTGAGGGATACATCATTTCATCCTCTCCATCACCCTGTAAAGAAGAGGCAGGATCCTCAGCTGAGTCAGGCGATGTGCCTAAGGTCACCTTGTGGAGTGCAGTGACAGGAGGATGCTGTGTCTCCGGGCATCAAGGCCTGGCTCTTTCCATTTTAAGTCTCTTCAGACAAGCAGGATATCAAAATTCTACTTTTTCCACAAACCAAGAGGGGTTCCACAGAGCACCTTGGGTGGGTGGGTGGGTGTATGTGCAGAGGATGGTGGGTAGTCATTGTCCTTTCTGATCTGTGGAGACAGAGCAGGCTCATGGGTGCAAGGATACCCTGAGCTTGCCAGCTGAAGCCTGAGTAACCACTAGTGAAGCTGTGCACCATCTTCACTGTGCCAATCACCTTATGGAGTCTCGTCTCACCCTGGCCCTGCAAGGGAAGTACTCACATAACTACTCTAAAGATAAAAGAATGGAGGATGAAGAACCCACCTAGCTCTGCCAAGTTTGCCCAGCCAGCATTGTCTCCTGGGATTTAAGCTCTAAACTGTGGTCCTTCTGCCCTGCTGAGTCCACTTAGAGCCCCAGTCTCTTTCTCTCTCCTGTTGTCGACCACTTCCGGGATTCCTTTGTGTACCAGCTATCACGTTTCCATTTCCACTTTGTTGTCTTTGCTTAGCATGTATTTACCTTCATGCTTCCCCTGACATTCCCCACCATCTTTTTCAAGATGTTCTTCCCCATCCACCTCAAACCTGTGACTCCTGCTGTGGTTTTGTAGTGACTTCTTAGAAACAGCAGCAGCATTTCCAAACTCACCCAATCCCAGAATGCCCGCCCTTACCTATGGAAGCTTTTAAACTGAATAGACAAAGACTGCTCTTAGCCAGCCTGGCTACTAGCCTCCCCTGAAGTAAGCCTGGGGGACTGGGGTGGGTCTCCTCAGACAGGGTCAGCTCTATCATATCGGATTTGATGCCATTAAGCGGGACATTTGAAGATGGCATCTTATGTTATCTCTAAGACTGAATCCATTCAATGTCCTAAAAAGGTCGATTCTTCACAACGTTTCCTTTTCCTTAGAAAATGACTCCTACTCTCTGCCAAGCCTCCTGGGCTACAGACGTCAGGGATCAGCGGAGATGTACTCTCCTGGGTCCCTTCTTCCTTCTGTCCCTCAGCAATGACAATTTAGTCTGCTTCCTTTTGAATCCCAGGATTCTGCTAGAAAAGGCAGACCCCTCCTGTTAGATACCATCAACCCACCTTGGCAGTGACAACTGGCCTTCTGGACACCCTCCCTAACTTCAGCAGATCAGCATGCCTCACCACACCTCTGCCTGGCAGCCTGAATGAGTGATCCTATTACCCTCCGGTGACGTCATCTTTTTAGTCTCCCTGTTACCTTTAATATAAATCCTCCCCTGTTGGTCCAACTTGTGTGTCTATTTGTGATTCTGTCTCCTCTTAAGGAACTGCCAAGGACTCTCACCTCTCCCTACGCCTGCCTACATCCACAAATTCCAGGCCATAACATCTGGAACTTCAAGTATTTATCAGTCCTTGTGTCTTCCCTATAAATAAGTATTTTTAATCTCCCCTTTAGGCTAAAGAATCAGAGCCTTCAAACATGTAGCTGATAAATTTTAAAACCTAGTTTTAAAGATAGTTTAGAAATAGTTCTTTGGAGCAAATTTAATCTGCATAGTCGGCAGTCCAGTTTAGTAGTGACAGGATGGCAAACACTACTGAATTTTGCAAGGTAAACCACAATGACTTAATTGATCGTGCTCTTTCTAATAGGTAGAGGAGGCTGGCAGACGTTGGAGAGTCAGCCAGGCCTTCAGTGAGGCTGAGCAGGGAGACCAAGCCTTATTGACTCAGATCACGCCAACATCTTCTTTCTGTAACCCAGTCCTTTCTCTATGATCCACATGAGTTTGCAGATGTGATAGCCACTGAGCCGCCGGATTAATAACCACTGCCAATCTCCCTGAGGCCAGGGAGAAGTCACTGTAGTCCATATGTGGACTGTTCTCAGATCCCGTTGCTTGGGTTTAATCAGACTAATGAACCAGCTGGCTTCCTCCTGAAAATGATTTCTGCTGTTTTCATTACTGAATAAGAACTCAGCAGGATTTGAAAGGAAGAGAGCAGAAAATTCGGTTTGGGAGGAAGGGCATCATTCATGTTAGCCCGCCAGCTGATGTGTTAGCTACGTTAGTAGGTGTGGAATGAGAACTGTGTGGGACTTGGTGGTGTCCTGCCCAGGCCTGGCAGAAGGCAAATGTACCCAAGAAAGGGAGAGGTTTAGAGTGTGGATAAAGATAACTCCAGCTGACTTTCAGCCCAGTGCCTTCAAAGAAAGATAGACAGGTGGGAAAGGAACCCAACTTGAAAATGCATTGATTCATACAACAATAGCCTATGATCGATTCGTAAACAACGACCTATGACACAGTGTGTCTCCATGTAGTCTAGACACTGGAGGTGGTGCAAGGATGAAGCCAATATGGGTGCCCACCCAGAAAACTGAAAATCAAGGGCAGCTTGTCAAATCTTTAAAGCCATAGACTCAACTCAAACTGGGCCTTCGAGTCAGCTCAGTAGTAAAGGTCAGGCAGAGCTCTGTTCCACCTACATTAGGCCCCCTTTTCCCATCACTATACGTGGTTAGTGAACCATGAGGGGACAGGAATGACTCAAGGCAGAGAATTCAAGTGTTGAATCTAAACATGGCGTGCATGTAGATGCTGCGAAAGAAGTGTCAGCTAACAGAACAACCCCACACCTCAGAATTAACAAATCTCATTTAAGCAAGGCAATGGGTGGACCCCCGTGCACAGCTTGAGGCGGGGATTGTGACAGGCCCTGACCTTTCCTACTGTCCCTACTCTGTTGCCTGTCAAATCTGGTTTTATCCCTCATTTTTCTCACGCTGTAGTCTGACTTTTTGGAGGTTGCAGAACACAACAGTAGTTTGCTTTGGTTCCAGTATTTGAAATCTTAGGGAAGGATTTTGATTGATCTGACTTGAGTCAGGCACCCACCACTTGTAGGGATTTTTAATCTCAGTTGGGGGTTTCTACCCTGCCTTTGATCATTCAGTTCCACGATAGAAGATAGACAACCTTTATATTTGAAATAAGCCTTTAATTAGCTCTAGAGTTGGGCAGATATCTACCTTTTATTCTATTATGTCTACTTCCTTGCCACAAACCCAGCAATATGACTTGCCATGTTCTGTCTTGGCCACTCCTATTCTGATTGGTCAGCCCTCATGGCCATGTTTTCAAGATTTCTACCCCATGGCGTCTTATCCTCTCTTCTCCTCTCTCCTCTCCGTTCTTTCTCATGGTTCCTGCCTCAGACACCCCAGCCTAGGAAATAAAACCCTACCTACCACTCTTCACCCCAATGAGAAGTTGTCAACATCTTTATTTAACCAATAGTTTTAAGTTAAGGAGCAAGGTTGTATAGCATCACTTGGTGTACATGAGGATTATCTCATACCTGAGGCAAACAGGGCCAGCATTTAGCATTACAATGCAGAGCAACAAACCAAACCTTAGCACCAATCAGCTGTGATATAGCATGATATCTGAGCATACTTCTGCTTGATTCATGGAGTTTGCCTTAATTGCTTTTTTATTGCTGTGAAGACACCATGACCAAAGCAACTTATAGAATAAAGTGTTTATTTGGAACTTACAGTTTTAGAGGGTCAGTTTATGGGGAACATGGCAGCACGCAGCAGGCATGACACTGGATCAGCAGTCAAGAGCTACTTGATCCACAAACATGAGGCAGAGAAAGCTAACTGGGAATAGCATGGCCCCCAGTGACGTGCCTCCTCCAACAAGGCCACACCTCCTTTCCTTCCCAAACAATTCTACCAACTGGGCTCCAAGTATTCAAATGTATGAGCCTATGTGGGCATTTCTCATTCAACTTTCCAGAGTTGGAATAAAAGGACAAGATCCACTGAACTCCCTTAAATGACCCAAGGACTAGAAGAACTAGGGATAACATACCAAACAGCAGAAGAAGACACATTTTGGCTCAACATGGGGGGGGGGAAGTCCTACTTGTCAAAGATGACTGAGCTAACATTGGACACAGAGTGGGGAGGGTGACTGCCATGTGGATACTCTTCCTGGAAAACCCAAGTTTCAAGACTTTGAAGTTGGATGACTAGTGAATGATCTCACACGGTTTCAGACTTTATCTCATTACATCTCTGCAGAAGCCACCTAGAAGCTTCACATGATTGACATGGAAGAAAATTAGGAGTGAAGAAAAGGTAGGTGAGTCTCTAGAGATTACTTAGCCAGTAAGTAGAGTTCCTGGGGTTTGAACCTGTGAAGCCTTGTTGACCAGTGCTTTAAGTTGCCTCCCAGATCCAGTCGTCAAGACCAACCCTGATTGTCTAAAACCAGTGCTTGATTCACTTTCAGTTGGCCTTGAAAGCTTGTAAATTCTAGTGTTAAAATGAAAACATCAGTGGAGGTGGAGGGATGTTTTTACCCACACTCGTGAGTACTGCCAATGTGAGAGATGATGACACCTGTGCTGCTGAGGGTGATCTTCTTTATTCAGTGTACTGACTCAAATGGGTCAGTTTCTCCTGGAAACATACTGATAGACACACTCAGAAACCATGTATTGCCAGCTATGAGGGCATCTTTTTTTATTTTTTATTTTTTATTATTATTATTTTCTTTATTTACATTTCAAATGCTATCCCGAAAGTTCCCTATGCCCCCCTCCCCGTCCCTGCTCCCCTACCCACCCACTCCCACTACTTGGCCCAGGCCTTCCCTTGTGCTGGGTCATATAAAGTTTGCAAGACCAAGGGGCCTCTCTTCCCAGTGATGGCCGATTAGGCCATCTTCTGCTACATATGCAGCTAGAGACTCGAGCTCTGGGGGTACTGGTTAGTTCCTCTTGTTGTTCTACCTACAGGGTTGCAGCCCCCTTCAGTTCCTTGGGTACTTTCTCTAGCTCCTCCAATAGGTCTCTATTGGGGACCCTGTGTTCCATCCAATAGCTGGCTGTGAGCATCCACTTCAGTGTTTGCCAGGCACTGGCATAGCCTCACAAGAGGCCGCAATATCAGGGTCCCTTCAGCAGAATCTTGCTGGCATGAGCATTAGTATCTAGGTTTGGTGGCTGATGATGGGATGGATTTGCGGATGGGGTAGTCTCTGGATAATCCATCCTTTCATCTTAGCTCTAAATTTTGTCTCTGTACCTATATCCTTTCATGAGTATTTTGTTCCTTATTCTAAGGATATGAAGGCATCTTTTATTTCAGTAAAGTTGACACAGAAGATCAGCTGGCATAGCCACCAATGCCTTAACTACAGGATGAGACCCAGTGAAGGAAAAGGTCCTGGGCTGTAGATGTTGCATAGGGAGGTAGCTTACTTCCTGAGGCTAGAAGAACCACACAGAAAGGATGGAGGCACAGAAGGAGAACCAGCATGGCGCTCATGGCTGCCTGTGTTTTCTGCTTTCTACTCTGTCTTGCATTCTGGCTGTTTTTCTTTTATAGTCACTGGGTCACAAACCACAGGTTATCCACACAG
Organism: Mus pahari; assembly: GCF_900095145.1. Classification (NCBI taxonomy): domain Eukaryota; kingdom Metazoa; phylum Chordata; class Mammalia; order Rodentia; family Muridae; genus Mus; species Mus pahari. The sequence continues at coordinate 18,026,986 of NC_034601.1, forward strand.
TCGACTGCCAGTGGGATTTGATGTGGAGTGATGGAAGTGTTTTAAAGATCTGTGATGGGAACCACCAGGAGCTTGCTGAGGACTCTGTGAGAGAGTATTCCCCATTGAACTCTGCGCTAGACGGTGAGCAGCAATGGAACCCAGCACAGAGCACGAGGGAGAAGCAAGAGCAATGCAAACTGCGGTGGGGATGCACTGTCTATCAGGTCAGCTTCCACTTCCCTCTCTCTCTCTTCACCCTAGGTTTGAATTTTTAATTATTCTCATTATTCCTTTTTTGTTTTGTTTTATTTTAAGGTTTATGTATTTTTATATATGTGAATACACTGTCTCTGTCTTCAGACACACCAGAAGAGGACATTGGATCCCATTACAGATGGTTGTGAGCCACCATGTGGGTGCTGGGAATTGAACTCAGGGCCTCTGGAAGAGCAATCAATGCTCTTAACCACTGAGCCATCTCACCAAACCATCCCACTATTCTTGAAAGTAGAGATTAAGATAATTTGCCATTTGAGATGGTCAAGAGCAGACAGCCCTTTTCCTTTCCCTCCTTAAATCCAAAGCCCACAAGAAGCCATGGTACTACCAGGCAATGGGAATTACAGGACTGTGCTGACCCCTCTGCAACTCGGAAGGATACTATGTAGATAGCTCAGAATAAAGGAGGAGGGTGGGCACTGGGACTCAGATCAACCAGATCCAATCATGGTTCCATTATTTCCTCCCTTAGAAGTTTTGTAAAAGTCACAGCATTTCAGCATCTTAAATCTCAATTTATTCATCAATAACAGGAGAGTGATAGTGGTTGTCTTTTGGTTGGCACAGTTAATCTGCAGGAGGCAGAGACTGAAGCTCACATTTTGTATTTCTTCCAATAATTTATTATTTTTAATTCACTTTACATCCTGATCACAGTACCCCTCCCTCCTCTCTTCCCAGATCCTTCTTTACAAACTCCCCCTCCCTCACATTGTCCTCCCTTCTCCTCAAAGAAGGGGAGACCTGTTTGGGTACCACTCCTTCCTGGGACATCTAGTCCCAGCAGGACTAGGCACATCCTCTCTCACTAAAGCCCAACCAGGCAGTCCAGGTAGGGGGAAGGGGATCCAGTGGCAGGGAACAGAGACTGAGGCAGCCCCTATTCTACTTGCTAGGAGACCCACATTAAGATCAAGTTGCACATTTGGTACAAATATATAGGGTGTCTAGGTACAGTTACCACATGCTCCCTGGTTGGTGGCCCAGATTCTCTGAGTTCCCATGGTCCCAGGTTGATTGACTCTGTAGGTCTTCTTGTGCTTTCCTTGACACGTCTGGCTTGCCCAAATCTATCCCTTTTTCTTCCACAAGACTCCCTGAACTCCGCCTGCTGTGGGTCTTTGAATCTGCCCCCATCCACTGATGGATGAAGCTGCACAAGTAGTTAGAGAGCTGACTAGACAAACAACGTGCAACATTTCCTTCCCATCTCTCAGTCCCCTGGAGAGACGGATCACATGACGCCCTGCACATGTTAACTGCAAGAGCCAGAATCATTAATGCCACTAAAGATACCCAGCAGTGTTCACACAGTAGCTGCTAAATAAATGGTAGCCAAGACTAATTCTGACTTGGGGTCTGGGAATGCCCCTTGTTCAGCTTTGCTGGTAATAGATCTTGGACAGGTGAGAGGAGTTATAGTGACAGGATCATCCGCTGATGTCTGTATAACACTCAGAAGTCTTCACATGCCAACAAGCAGCTCATTTAAATTCATAAGAATGTTCTTACACAGATATCATTTGTATTTATCTTGTGTTAGTATCTTATGGTTTGAATTTGTAAGGCAGAAAGAACGAGGACAGATCCCTTGCCAGAGTTATGTAGCCAGTATGTGGGAATAGGATCAAATCCAGGACTCAAGGTTATTTGTGGGGCTCCACTGGAGGGACCTCAGGGTTCGGTCATAGCTTCTTTCCTGTGCAGAGTCTGAGGCATTGAAAAGGAAGCAGGAAGGTACCTGATACATGACTATAGTTGCTGACAAGATAGAGCCTGTTGGCTTCTTGGCTCTCATTCCAGGAAGTGACCTGAGGCGATTGAAGCTAATGATAGCAGCTAGGAGAGAGGGGAGGTTATTATCACAAACTCATAGTCCAGTTCCCAACAGGAGACTGCCAAACTTTGCTGAGACCAGAGACAGAAGGAGAGAAATGAGATAGAGACTGGAGAGACTCCCATAGAGTCGGGGAGAAGATGAGCAAGGGACCGCAGCAGAGAGGCTGCCAGGCTGCCCATGCATAGGGATCCACGGGTGACCACTGCAGCAGAAGTACAGTTCAGGCGGCTTCATTGGGATGTGGGCTGGGAGTCAGACAAGGGCATCTGGGGGATTTTTCTCCTATTCTCTACTTTCCTTTGCCTCAACTAAGGCATTGGCTTATGAATATGAGCGTGCTCATGTGTGAGTTCGCACATGCACACGCGCAACACACACACACAGACACACACACACACAGGTGCGTACATCCTCATACTCAAGAAGAGAAGAAATGAAGATCTTGCGGTGGACAGCCACAGGGAACTCAGCTTAAGATTGCCTGCTCACTCTCCCCTGAAGCTGCGCTGGAGTCCTCTCCTCCAGCTTGTCAGCAAAGCTGCCAAGCTTCTGATTCAGTGACATTTTACAGGATCGCCGTGTTCTTTCTTCAGAGCCATTTGAGATAGAATTGGGAACAGGAAGCCCACTGTCTCAGAGGATCGCATCAAGAACCGTGTTCCCCAAGCAGCCGATGGCTTCAGGTCTGGGAGCAGTGGGGGCTGGAAGGAAGGAGCCAGCACCCTGTGTTCCAATCCTGACATCTAAAATTTTCACTCATTACCTTTTCCTTAATCCCCTCAGTAAGGCAAGAGTTGGTCAGATTTCCTACTTTCAGGTAAAATCGGGACTGAGCAACACGAAAATTACTTACAGTCGTTCAGTGAATAAGTATCTAATAGGATCATTAATATAGATATACATAAATGTAAACAAACATGTACACATACACATAGTATATGTATTATATACACTTTCCATGATGACCCTTTGCTTGTACCACAAACCTGAATTCTTGGGGGAGCCACTGTAGTGCTAAATAGCATGTCATTAGAGGTGTTTAACAGTGTCTTTGCTTCAGCCCTCTATAGTTTAGAAATCCAAATCCTGTGTGAACTTCCTTAGGAAGAAGGCAACTATACAAGGCTAGATCAACTGATCACCTACTTCTATGCACACTGGTAAGCTCGTTCATTGGCAGTCACACCCACTACACACTGAAGAGCCTTGGAACCAGAAAAGGATTTGTGGGCTGTTTTGTTAACAGCTCTCTTCCATGGGTTGAAGTGGCTTAAAGTAAATAGCTCTCTTGTCAGCAATTGGACAACTATAGACTATGAACACTTTTACTGAAGGAGCAGTTGTTAAATGTAAAGTGTGCTGTGATTTCAACAACACAAAGCTTTCGCCACACATACCCAGAATTATGCAGCAGCTGTGGTCATGATGGAAAGTGGTGTGGGTGGTGGTGGCGGCAGTGGTGATGATGGTTGTGAAGTGGGGATGGGGATGGAGGGGATAATGACAGTGGGGATGGGAGACAGTGGCTAGAATGGTAACAGTGGAGGCATGGCAACAATGGTGGTGGTGGCAATGGTGGTGGTGGTGGTGAGGGAGATGTTGACAACATGGAGTGGTGGGTGTAAGGGTAATAATGCTGATAGCAGTGGAGCAGTAGGTTGGTAAAGAAGCAAGGTTGTCAGAAGGTATGACAACATTGAAGAGGTACATGGTTCTCTCTGAAGACTTTTCCTTTCCAAAGACTTGAGTGTGTCCAATGGGAAACTATGCCCATGGGTGGGGTGAGTCTGAGCCTTGGCAAGATATTAATGGTTTGGGCTCTCTTGTTAAGGCCCATGTGCTTAGGGTCAATCATGGCCCCAAGAATCTCTTGAAGCTACTGTAGTCAGATGCCTTTCAATGGGCTTTGCCACTGATACTAATAAAACCAGTCTGAAATTCACCACCTCCCACAAATAAATAGGAGGCAGAAATAGGTGTGGTAAATCAAAGTATTTCTGGCCCAAGATGCTTGTTCTCAGACAGCCTTACCACACCCACTTAGCTCAACCAGTATATTTCCAGGCATCTCCTAGGAACCAGCTACTATTCTAAGTGCTTAGATAGCAGGTAGGTGATTTGTCCTTCTATCTTAGAGAAGCCTGGAGCCTGGGGGGAGAGGTGACAGTAGGGACAGTGGGTAAGAATGGGATAATTATTTATTATCCTTTCCAAGATGACCATATGTAGGGTCCAAGCCAAATAAAGGGGTTTAGGTCAGTGCTCCAAGGAGATGGGGTCAAAAAAGTCTTCACAGAGGAAGTGACCCAGGTATCGATTCCACTAATATTTATTGGCTGTCAACTGGCACTAATTTCCATGCCAAAGGATTTCACAGGTATCACCTCATTTATGCTTCACAAAATCCCTGTGAAGCAGGTATTATTAGCCTTGTGATTTCCCAGGTGAGGAAGGTATGTTAAGAGGACATGTGGCTAACAACTGAGGCTGGAACTTGAGCAGAATAGTGACTGACAATGGTGGCCACCCAAGAGATGAAGGGGCTGACTTTGGGGCCTGATTTTACTCATGCACACCCGCTTCATTGGTGATATAATGGACCCAAAAGCCACTCTGTGTGTGTGTGTGTGTGTGTGTGTGTGATATAGCACACATGACAGGGAGATTCATGCAGGTGTTAAAGGTAAAGCACATCACTCCTCATTATCTTTCTGTTTTGAAGTCTTAGACTTAGGGAGAGGAGAGAGGAGAGAGGAGAGAGGAGAGAGGAGAGAGGAG
>NC_034601.1:18031969-18062722 GCF_900095145.1 Mus pahari
GAGAGAGAGAGAGAGAGAGAGAGAGAGAGAGAGAGAGAGAGAGAGAGAGAGAGAGAGAGAGAGACTAAAGCATTATATGCTCCTCTGTTTTTATTATGTTGTGAATAGTCTACTGCCATAGAAGTCAGAATTGTATAGGCTCAAAAGGGAAGGAGACAGACAGAGAGAAGGGGCTGGGATCCAGCCTGGGTGGTGAGACTGAAGGCTATAGAAAGTGAGGAGAGGAGCCAGTGTGTAGTGTGAAGGTAGACACTCAGTAGGGGTACAAGATTTGGGAGAGTGACAAACAGGTAGCTGAGAGACTAAGGGGATGAGTGGGAAGCGCTGTGACAGAGCTTGGGAAGGGACAGAAAGAAGCGATACTGCCATTGGCTCTCCCAAATTTGCCAAACGCTTAGTTAATAATCCCCATTAATTCCTATCTCGTCCCTGTGTCCTGGAATTAAAGGCATTTTGGGGAGTGACTGTTTAAATATATAGACATAAATAGTGGGAGTATGGTTTATAGGACATGGGAGTTCATTCAACCCTGGTTCAGTAAGCCCTCCACCATGGAAGGTGGGAAGTATGGAATAGCCAACGTGATCCCTAGGGACTTCTCAATTTTGACATTCCAGGACTTCGGGGCCAGCCCCTCTTCCCTGTATTTGATTGGAGACAGCGGAGGTTCAGAGCCTGGGAACTTGAGCCAGCTCTACAGGCACACGAGCAGAGGCAGTAGCTGTAAGAACCAGCAAACTAGCTTGGGGCTATAATTATCAAATGCACTATTTAAGGAAGGCTATTCTGGGCCCACACTCCTCCACATAGTTTTCCCCCAAATTTTTTTGTTACTATATCATATTTCCCTTTCCACAGTGTATGGCCCTTTAAGCAGTTATCCAGAAACAGAAGGAGCCACTGTAGCATTCCAGGCCCTGGCCTGGTGTGCTTGGCTTAGTAACGTCCCTCGAGAACATCAAGTCCACATGTCTAAAACCTGTGAAGGTCACCTTATGCCAAAGTGCGTGCTCTCTCTGCCCTTTGTGGACATGCTTGATTAAGTTAAGGGCATGATATTAGGAGGTGGTCCTGGATCATCTGGGACCTGCAGGCCTACCTGCAGTCACATGTCAGACGCTGGCTTCAGCACTGGGGTAAACCATGTAGTTTGAAGCCAAGGAGTGCTAACAGCCAGCAGAAGCTAAAAGACATGAGGGTAAGATTGCCCCCTAAAGCCACCCAAAAAAGTATCATTGTTGGACATCGAGTCTGCATTGTAATGTTGACTTTTGGATTTCTAGTCTCTACCACCAGGAGAGAATGAATTTCAGATACTTTAAGGCATGAAATTTGTGATAATCTTTGATAATCTATGGTAGCAGCCATCGGAAACTCACACCCCTGCCTCATTACCTACTCAGCTCGGTACCTACACACTTATTCCAAGTGGGTCATGGGAGCTGATTCCCTGGGGTCATTTGAGACTGTCTCAGTGTTCTGCATGGGTTTTAACGGAGGGGTCATTGACTTGAGAAGGGACAAGGATATGGCTCAGAGGGAAGACGACCGAATCTCTCCAAAGCAGTTTTCTCGTCTGTAAAATGGGAATGGACCCTGACTAGCTCACTGCTAGTACGTTAACATGAACTTCAAGTCAGTTTGTCTCTTTTAAAGCTTTGTTCCGGGCCCCCAATGGAGGAGCTAGAGAAAGTATCCAAGGAGCTGAAGGGGTCTGCAATCCTATAAGTGGAACAACAATATGAACTAACCAAGTACCCCCAGAGCTCTTGTCTCTAGCTGCATATGTAGCAGAAGATGGCCTAGTTGGCCATCGTTGAGAAGAGAGGCCCCTTGGTTTTGCAAACTTTATATGCCCCATACAGGGGAACGCCAGGGCCAAGAAGTAGAAGTGAGTGGGTAGGGGAGCAGGGCAGGGGGAGGGTATAGGGGACTTTTGGGATAGCATTTGAAATGTAAATAAAGAAATCTAATAAAAAATTAAAAAAAAAGAAATTCACACTCAAAAAAATTAAAGCTCTGTGCCTGGGGTTATTATTTACATTAAGTCTCCTGGGCACAGTCCTCCAGCAGATCTGCACTTGTGTCAATGCACCACCCCTGGGAGATGCAATTAAGAGTCAGACTGGGAGAAACTTCTGTGGCTCTTACTGGCTCTGACCTTCTTGAGTGCCTGTTTTCTCCAAATCCATGAGAGAGTGCAATGGTCTGAATAGGGTTGGGAAGTCCCTGGAGTGACTGGAATCACTGATGGGCATTATTCAAAGGCTTGACAAGATCCTAAAACCCTCAGTGTGTTCACGGCTGTCTTAGTTAAGGTTTTATTGCTCTGAAGAGACACCATGACCATGGCAACTCTTATAAAGGAAAACATTGGATTGGGGCTGGCTTACAGGTTCAGAGGTTCAGTTCATTATCATCATGGTGGGAAGCATAGCAGCAGGCATGGTACACAGCAGGACATGGTGCTGGGCGTAGCTTGAGCATATAAAACCCCAAAGCCTATCTCCACAGTGACATACTTCCTCCAATAAGACCACACCTCCTAATAGTGCCTCTCCCTATGGGCCACACATTTAAACACATGAGTTTATGGCACAATTCCTAGCAAAACTCCCACAATAGCCATTGCAACACCATGGAGAGAGACCCTGACAAGTCTCATGACTGGACAGTGTTTGTCTTGCTTTGCCATTCCAATGTCTAATGTCAAATATTTTTGAAAGTAGGAATATATGAGCAAATAAAGTTGAAAGAGTGGATCCTGAACACACACAACCCCTACACTCTGGCCTTTTTATAACCAACAATACTGCCCCTATGCCTAAGATTGGTGTTTCCTGTCACTATTTCCATATCTCACACCAGTTCCACAGATCTCTGTTTGACTGAAGAAAAATTCTTCTAAGTCTCCATCAAAAAGCCAAGTTCAGTACTGATGAGCACCACTTTTGGTGTTCCTTGAATCCATAAGGATCCCAACCACCAACAGATGCAACACCATCCCTAGTCTATGTAGACAGTATCCTCCATACATGTACTTTCTGTATGTCAGGACCAGAAGCTTAAAGGTGGCGGGCAGAATTTTCCAACTTCTGTCTATCAAGTCCCACCTCTTCTTTCTCTTGGGCTGTTGAAGTCTCTGCTAAATTTCATTCTGTTGCTGCAACAAACACCATAGACAAATGCAACTTAAGCATAAAAGGCTATATTTGGCTTATACTTTCAGGTCATACTCCACCACCGAGGGAAGTAAGGGAAGAATCTCAAGCAGGAACTCAAAGTAGAAATCATGAAAGAATGCAGCTTGATCGATCACAATATCATGGTTAGTTTACTGTCTTATACAGTCCAGGACCATAGGCCCAGGGAATGGTGCCACTCACAGAGGTTTGGGCATTCCTATATCAATTAACAAAGGCATCATTCACAGGCATGCCCATATGTCAATATGACCTGGGAAATCTTCCCATTGAGATTAACTTCCCAAGTAACTCTAGGCTATGTCAACTTAACCGGTAAAGTTAACTAGGACAGGGTCCCAGAATGGGCTTTCTAGATTCTACTAGAGACATACTTGGGAGGCAGGGAGAAGGATAAAAACAGCCTGTAATTTGACAAGCTGAACTTTTCTCTTTGTCATTGTTATTGCTATTTATGTGGTATAGACTCACTTTATAGATCTGAACTACAGAGAAACTGAGTACTAGAAAATGCTATCATTGCCAGCTGCACATTTAATCCCAGCACTCGGGAGGCAGAGGCAGGCAGCTTTCTGTAGATTTGAGGCCAGCCTAGTCTACATAGTGACTTCCAGGACAGCCAGGGATACACAGTGAGACCCTGTTTCAAAATAAAATGTCATCATAATTCTAATGATTCTACCTTCTCATCTACTAACATTCTGATATATTACTTTCAAGTCATTTTATACAATTTTTGTATGAGCGAGGTTATAGGTTATACACTTAAACCTGGGTCTCTAAATTGAACGTTTAGCATAAGCTACTCATAGTTTTAAGTCTCTGTATATATCATTTAATTTTTAAATTTTTATGTTTATTTATTTTGTTTTTTTAAGACACAGTATTATTATGTAACCCAAGAAGGCTTTGGACTCCACATTCTCTGCCTCAAGCCTTCTGAGTACAGGTTTCTGGGAGAGTCCCACCACACCAGGCTTAGGCATGTAAACACCAGAGGTCAAATCATGTGTCTTTCTCAATCACTGTCCACCTGTCCACCTCATTCTTTGAGACAAACTCCTTCACTAAACCTGGCATTCCATGATTATCTAGTTTGACTGACCAGAAAGCCCCAAAGATCCCCTGTCTCCATATCCCCACTCTTTTTGTTTGTTTGTTTTTTGTTTTTGTTTTTGTTTTTTTCCGAGACAGGGTTTCTCTGTATAGCCCTGGCTGTCCTGGAACTCACTTTGTAGACCAGGCTGGCCTTGAACTCAGAAATCCNCCTGCCTCTGCCTCCTAAGTGCTGGGATTAAAGGCGTGCGCCACCATCGCCCGGCTCTATCTCCCCACTCTTGAGGTTATAAACACATGCCATTGTTTTAATTTCAAAATTTATTTGACAGTTTCATAAATCTTTTTGACACACATTCAAGTTTTATTGGGTTTCGATACAAAACATTCTAAATAATTATCTATAATACCCATCTTCTACATCCAGCTACCAAATAAACCATAGCACTTTCTGTATTACTCAAATTCTTCTACAATCCGAGGTTAGCCAGAAGAGGCAAGGCTAATTTTTTTTTCTAGTTGCAGATTTTAGGCCTGCTGGTTCTATATTCTACAATTTGTCAAAAAAGTCTCTTGAAATTTTCTACCTATTTCCTACTTTGGGTTTAACATTCATATTTAGTGTAGTATTGCCCATGACAAACTAGAAAATATACATAAAGTATCAAGAACCTAAGGGTCTTGGCAGAAGCCCCGACTCCAGGCCTGATTAGACTATGGAAGGCTTGAAATTCCCTCAACTCTAACAGTATTGTAACAAATTCATAAGAAAAATCTCAGAAGTTGAGTTAAATTCTTTGACCCTATAACTCAACCTGCTTCTGTTGAGATTATCTGCAGTTACATTACTGGCTTTTAGTTTCCAAAGCAGTAAACTAGAGTTATGTCATGATTTGTTTCCAAGAGGGAGCCCTGAGGGTAAAGTACCTTTTATAAAACTACAGTGACCTAGTGACCTAATTTTGTTTCCAGTACGCTTTCCTAACTAGCCTAACAATGTTTCCTGTTTTTACTTTCATTTCCTAGCACTGTTCTTCCCCCTTCACAGTTTTCCAGGAAAACTAATAATGTTTCCTACTGATGAGGCAATTCGTCAAATGGGTTCCTTGCCGAAAATCAGACATCGGTGAGGTGTAATTTTTCTGACTGAAATGTTTTGTGCGCTCTGCCAGGGGTTGAACTCTAAGCCTCACTGGTGCTGAGGCAAGCACTCCCCATGGAGTCATCAGTGATCATCTCGTCAGTGATCATCAGCTCTAAATTGCGGAGTTGCCCCATGACTTTGCCTGAACTACCGAATGTCTACAAAGAGTCACCAGAACTTCCCGGGTAGGTACCTCCACTTAACAATTAGTCTCCCTTTTCCCACTGGGTCAATTTTAAGTGATCGCCACTCCCTAATTAAGGTTTAACCAACACTGATTAGGTTTAATCAGCCTCCCTCCCTTGAAGACAAAATAAAACAAAAGAACGTCCCAAAAACCCAAAAACCCAAAACCCCAAAAAACTATTGCCTGTACCAAACCAATTCTGATGTGCAACTAATGATGGGAAGCAACTGCTGTGGCTTAGTCTCAGCCTTCCTCTGCTTCAGCATCTCAGCATTTGACTGCTCCTTACCACCAGCTTTATCTACTGTGAATCAATCAGCACTCCATGACTGTAGGACCGTTAGATTCAGCCATCTTTGCTGTTTCCCGGGCTTTGGGTGCTTTAAATCGGATGTGGAATGCTGACCAATTCACTTTTTAGAAGTCATAAGCCTTTAGGAAGTTGGAGATAACTTCATTGCTTATCTATTTTCTCCTTTGCAATCAAGCTGTTCCTTTCTCAGTGAGACACTACAGAGTTGCAAAAATTTTGAAACAGTGAGAGCAAGCATCAGTTTGCAGCTTCATGGTTGATTTTGGCCAAACTGTGTATTGAGTATTTTGTAGTTGTGTAACCCTCCTAGCATTGTTTACATGGGTGCTGGGGATACAAACTCAGGCCCACATGCTCACACAGCAAGAACTTTACTGACTCAACTGTCTATCTCCCCATGAAGCACAGTTAGAGGAGCACAGGTAGGCAGGGGAAGTTAAGGCAAGCTCTCTGAGATGACGGCTTCTAGTTCCCAGAAGTCTCTGCAAGGAGAAACATCAGGAAGGCACAGGGACAGAGGACAAGTATCTAGACAGAACCAACAAGGGAAAGGAAGGACCCAAGGACCCTGTAAAATGACCAAGTAAGTGACTGTTTAATGGAATTTCAGCTTTGGGTTTCCGGCATCAGGAATGTATTAAGTTGTCACTTTTCTTTCCTCTAAGGCTTGGTCTTCTGTCTTTCCTGGTCATTCAGTTCTTCGTTTGTGCCAGGGAACAAACTTGGCAATTGCCTAGACAATAGCTGACACCCTTGCTATGCCCAGCTTCTGAGACATTATTTATATTTTTATTATTTTTTAGGAACTTTATTTTCCTTCCACTTTTCCCCCCTTTGCTCAGGGGTCTGTACGGCAGCTCAGGACCACTCAGTGGTGGCTTAGGCCACTCAGTGACCTGAGCTGTGGGAGCGGCTGACCAATCCTCAGTGGCTGGCTGTGCACTCCTGCCTTCAGTGGGAACTGCTGGATGGGCACAGAGGGTACCTGCACACCCCCGGACCAGTCAGCCACCTCAGGCTGAGCAGCAGTGAACTCAGGAGCTGGTGTGGTCCATTCACCCTGGAATTCCTCCTTGGTCACAGCCTTCTCAGCAGCAGCCTGCTCCCCCTTCTCAATCTCCTCTGGGTCTCTGTAGAAGTAAAGATCAGGCATGACCTCCCATGGGTGCTCATGGGAGATAGTACCTCGCATGCCGAGTACTTCCCTGGCCAGCATCCACCACATCAGACCCACTGAGTGAGCTCCCTTGTTGTTGCATGGGATGTTAATGTCCACATAGCACAGGGGAGAATCTGTGGTACATAGAGAAATGGTGGGCAGGTTGACATAAGAGGCCTCTGTGAGTGGCTGGTGGTCAATCAGCCCTGGGATCAGTCACCATTAGAAGCTGTGACTCCCTGTAGGCTGCTAGGATCTGGTTAGTGAAGGTCCCAGGTGTGAAGTTGCCAGAATTGGAGCGGCTCCTGTCGCAGCAGCAAACTTCAGCACAGCTCACTGGCCAGTATTCCTGGAGGAGATGACGCTGACATCAGCAGGGTTCTCAATGGCAACAATAGCTCAGGCTGCAGGTAACAGCTTTTCCCAGGTCCTCTTCAGATTTATGATGTAGACCATCACTTTCCCCTTTGTAGATGTACTGCTCCATCTGAAAGTCAAGGTGGTGCCACCTAAGTGGGTTCCCACAGCAAGGAATTTGAGGACATCCTCCTCCTTCATCTGCAGGACATCAAGGGCTCAGGACATTGTGTAAGTTTCCATTTGAGTTATGATGGGAATTCAAGAACAACACCGTATGGACCCGTCCCCGGGTAGCGTGGAAAACCTGAGACATTATTTTTAATAGCTGTGTGAAGTCTCTCGCTGTAATATTTCCAGTGATTGCCAAAGGTAAAGTGCACATAAGCCACCCGTCAGTACTTTAATTCTGTCCTCTTTTCTTCAATCCATGGACATCCCATTTACAGAACTCAGCACGAGGATGTCTCTGTTACGAGCATGTGAGGGAGCAACGTAGGCCGTTTTTCTAGAGTCCACAGAGAAGGCTCAAGAAAGCTTTTACTTCATATATCCTGTGCTAATGTTCACTGTATCAATCAAAGCAAGCTGATTACAGGTATCTACTCTGTACACGGCCTGGATACCTCTGCAGGCTTAATAGGCTGCCGACCCGGCAGGGTCCTAAACGGCACCTGGTCTTTAGTCAGCGATGGAAGTCTGGAAATCTTGGTTCTGATAGGAGCAAAGGAATCAGTTGCAGCACAAAAGAGGGAAACCAAGTGTCTCCGAGAGGAAGGCCAAGTGGGAGAAGGAAAATTAGTTTCCTTTTGCCAGTTCCCCCCCTTATCCCCCCCCCCCATTTTGAAATCTGGGCTGCTACCAGAAGGTGCCGCCCACACTTGAGGGTTCTTCCCGCATCAATTAAGGCAATCAGAACACTTCTTCTGCGGAGGCTCCTGCTCAGCTGTTTGTAATTTGTAACAAGTTGACATTAAAACCAACCATCGCAAGCACAGGGAGGGAATGCCTTCATCTAGGAAATCCTCCGCACCCCAGCCTGCCCGGTGCCTGCCCCCCCCCCCCCCCCGCACTGGAGCCTAGACGCCCTTCTTCAGTTGTCCTGCCTGGTGTTGGGTTTAGAGGTGCACTGCTCGTCTCTGGGGAGCCACAACAACTTGGAGTGTGCCCAAAGGGAAGCTACAACAACCATCTGAAGGGCTCAGAGAAAAGCCGGGAGGGAACTGTAGGAGGAAGTAGGAGGCTGTGGTGAGGCATCCACTGACTGACAGGAATGATGGCTTGACCCAGGAATCCTGAGGGTTCACAACAGTGGAGTCACCAGCTCAGGAAGAGCAGCTGTGGGTCAGGAGAGGGAAGCAACTATTTCATCTCCAAGAGTTCAGCAAAGGTGCTGTCTCCTCAGAGTTCTTAAGTGATACAGCTAAAACAGCTCTGGGAGCCTCCCCGTTACCCCAGCAACCCAGGTGAGTGGGTGGGCTAGACTAGGAGAGAAACTTCCAAGTGCATGGAGAAGGCTCAGGGTGGGAGCAGTAGCTGCCCCCTTCTTGCCACCTGGTGACTCCCCAGGCCTGGAGTTCCAGGTGTCCCTTGCTGTCTGTGGAACACTAGTTCCAGGATCTAGCATGGTGTCCCAGTCCGAGGATGCTAAAGACCCTCATTGTATAAGGTGTGTTATTTGTAACCTATGTACATCTTCCTGAGTATTTTAAATCATCTCCAGATTCCTTACAAAACTGAATACAAGGCCAATGATATGTAAAATGTCCTGAAACAATACGCATCCTTATGGATAATGCATTCTAATACTTCTGTTCTATCCCATTTGATCTTTTAAAATGCTGGTCACAACCCACTGCATAACAGCTGCTATACTGCATTGTTTAGGGAATAATGACAAGAAAAGAAGTCTGTACATGGTTGGTGCAGATGTAATTTAAGAAAATTATTTTCAACTGTGGTTGATTGAAGATGCAGCACCCACAGATACAGAGGGCTCCTGGCTGCATCCCCTGCTAAGAGTCTTTGCCATTGTCTGCCCGCCCAGAGGGAGGGTGGGAGTGAGAGGGGTGCAATTTCAGATTTAGTTCATGCACAGAAGCGAAAAGCAAAACAAAAAGCAGGTGCCCAAATGATTTGAATTTCAGCTAACAAACAAGTTTTTAATATTATGTTCTAAATATAGAGTGGTAATCCAAGGATGACGGCAAAGCGAGAGCCTGGCTGAATTCTCTGACAGGAGTAGAGAGGGAGGTGAGAGGAATGAGGAATCTAGTTGTTGGAGGCTATCTACCCATCTATCTATCATCTTTCTATCTATCTATCTATCTATCTATCTATCTATCTATCTATCTATCTGTCTGTCATCTACCTATTTATCTGTCTATCTGTCATCTATCTACCTATTTATCTACCTATCATCTATATCTATCCACCTATTTATCATCTATTTCTATTATTTCTATCTATCTATCATCTGTCTAGATCATCTACCTATCTCTATTGCTAATCTATCTCTATCATCTACCTCCATCATCTATCTTTATCTATCATCTATCATCTCTCTATATCTATCTATAGCTACCTACCGACATCTATCTATCATCTATCTATCCATCTATCTATCTATCATCTATCTATCTATCTATCTATCATCTATCATCTATCTATCTATCTATCATCTATCTATCTATCTATCTATCTATCTATCTATCTATCTATCTATCTCTCTCTCTCCTGTCACTGGTTGTGGATATGCATTTATGGAGATAGAAGGAAGGTACAAATTATTTTTAGAAAACTTAGTTCTATTATGAACAGAAACTGAAGCAGATGTCATGAGAATGGCCACTGTTTCTGCGCTTCAGACACCAGCATCTTTTTGTCCCAGGAGTGTACGTGGCCACAACTATGTGTTAAAGGGCACGCTGGTCCTTTCCAGTCTCCCATAGCCACTCTCAGACATCTGTCTGTCCCCCAGGGGAATCTTTGGGTTGGCTTTGTCATTATCTTTCTGTGTTATTAGAAACTGACAGTGAACACCTTTTGTCCTCTCTCCCATGAAGTTCCTCTTCACTGTTTCCATTCCCACTTCCCCTGTCACCATCTCAAGTCCTGGTGTTACCCTGCTCTCTGCTGGGCACTAGAAACATCTTGTTCCTCCCCAAGGCCAGGATCCAGTGTCTAATCCTCTTGTGGGATTTCCTTCTTGATCCTCTGCATGCTGCCTCTCCCGGTGTGGTGGGGGTGATATGAATTTCTGGAGAGCCCTAAATCTACCTGTCTGCCATCTCTTTCCTGACCTTTCAATGGTGGGTATGTTTTCTATGCTTTTATAAAGAACACCCTTGCATGTGTCCTGGTGCACCCTGATCACTGTGACCAGAGTTGTGTAAGGGATGTAGCCTCATGAGTAACCTGCGTGACTGTCCACCACCCCTGCTCTGTTGTGTCAATGGACATCCTCAACACCATAATAGAAAACGATGCCTCTGACTCTTCACCTGCAGTCCCCTTAGTCCTCTTGCATTGGGGGACATGGGATGCTTTGGTTGGCCCCATTCTCTTCTCTTGCTTCTGTGGACAACACCTTCTTACTCTCAGAACAGCTCCCAGCCCTGCACTGCATTCATCTCTGCTAGAATGGTCCATTGCAACATCTCAGCCTCTGGGCACAAGCAAAGGGATTATGCCCAATTGATTTCACCTGATCTTCCTGTTGTAGAGACAGACTCATGGGAAAGCATGTGCTGCTGGCTGGGTTTGACTCTTGCCCTGGAAGCACATGTAGGTGATTAGTGGGATGGGATGAAGGTGGTCTGTGGGCATCAACATCCCCTCTCTTCTTGTTGAGCAAGAGCACTCCACTCTGAAAGGGAAGCAGAACAGTAGAGTCCTGGGAGTGACAGGGACCCAGGATCTCATCTGAGTCCCTGCATCTCCTTCTTCCCCAGACTCTTCTACTCCTGGACAATGATCTCTTCTTGTTGCTTCTTTGCCCGTTCCCCCCACACCTCCTTTTTCTCTTTCCTTTCTGATTGAGCAGCTGCTGTGGTCTGAATGTGTCCTCCCCAAAGCTGCGGTTGGGACTCGAATCCACAGCATTAGCAGTGTTTGAAGACGGGGCCCAGTGGGAAGTGTTTAAGTAAGCAGGCTCTACCCTCATGAGCAGGTCCGTGCCAACTATATGTGGGCTTGATGTTGTCAGTAGGATCTCGTGCCATTCTGTCTCTTACCATGGACAGGACAGTCAGAAGGTCCTCACCATGCAGACCCTAGACTTTGGACTACTTCCAAAACAGTGAAGAAATATACATTTTCTTTTTTAAAAAAAGACAGCTATTTGGGGTGCAGTTAACTATTTGCAGCTCCTACAATTTGTATCCAGATTTAAATGATGTGTAGTTGAATATCTATCTCATGCCAGCACATGCCTTTTCTCTTAAAATCCCCAATATGGATTAAATCAAATAGGTTGATCAACCTCCTAATACATAGAAAGGAGCAAGACCTCCGTGAGTACACAGTGGGCCAAGAGCTCTGCTGGAACTGGCAGAGATATTTTTTCTTTTCAAAAAACACAATTTTCAAATTTTAATTGTGATTCATTCAACTCAGTTTTTAATTATAACCAAATAAGTACATATATTACTAAGGTGAATAGGGTGAAGCTCTAGATATTTGACTGTTTGACCTAAAAGCAGTTCCATACAGTTCAATAACTGTCAGATAGAAGCAAAGATGTCGAGAAGAAAAACTTAGCCTTATTCTATGTAATGGGCTCTACTATTTTAACTCTATTAAGGTGGTCCTCAATCTCCCTAATGCTACGACCACTTAATACAGTTCCTCGTGTTTTGGTGACCCTCAACCATAAATTATTTCATTACTACTTCATAACTGTAATTTTGCTACTGTTATGAATGGTAATGCCAATATCTGATATGTAGGGTGCCTGATATGTGATCCTAGTGGGGATCTTGACCCATAGGTCGAGAACCACTGCTCTTCTGTTTGATCATTTAAAACAAAGGTGATAACATACTAAACTGATTTTAAGTTAGATAAATGCACTCTGACCTTGGGTTTAAGAAAGCAAGGCTCACATAGGCTGTCATGGTAACCGGTTTTCTCTGGGTTCATTTCCCTTCCCCTTAGTTTCATACCCCCTTGTCATGATCTTGAGAAATGAAGTCCATTGTCAGTCTTTCAGCTGCAGCTCCCCTGTCAGACTACTGCTTACACTTAAGGCATGGGGATATGGTGAGCCCACCCTCAGCGCCAGCCTTGTGGATTTGGCAGAATGAGAGGGAAGATTTGTGACACAGTTTCTGAATATAAAGAGGTATGGGAGGGAATAGGCTAGTGGTCATCTGCTCCCTGCCTGGCCTGGTGTGGGTGGAGTTTAAACCCTAGAGGACAGTGTATGATTTGGTGTCTGGGAATGAGGGGTTGGAGGAGTATGGCTCTGTCCTGGCACTGAAGAGAGTCTTCGGCATTGGCAACATTTCCACAGAGATAACCCTGGATCAAGAGGACAAAGAGGCTGGTCCAGGAGAACAGTTGTGAAACTGGGCCTGTGGAGTTTGACTGCATGGATACCTAACACATGGCCCTAGGGGTGTGAGAAATCCTGAGGGGAAGCCTTACAGGTGCAAAGACACAGCTTGAGTTGTAAGGGTAGCAGGTAGTGAGCCCCATTACCTCACTGGCTGGCAGGGCTAGGGAAATGCAAACTAATTAAGCAAACAATGACATCACAACACAGTGTGCTTGCAGAGTACATTACCAAGAATACTTTCAAGTATGTGTTTCTCAAAAGGCATGGTGAATGCCAGGTGGGTAGGGAGGAAGCAACGGCTGTAGGAGAGGGGTGGACAAGGTCACAGAGCTGGAAAGCAAGAGTGAAGGATGCTGATCTGTCTTTAGACTGTGTGATCTGCTTCCTCCACCATTCGCATTATCTCCGTGGCAGCAATAGTAAGTTCCCTAAATACACTGGTAAACACAAGGCAAAGAAAGCCAGGATGGGGTAAAGTGGGTACCACCACCTCCAGCTTTCTCCTGCTCCCCAAGCTCCTCATGATCCCAGGCACTGAGTCATCTCGCAGCACCTGGCCTCATGCTCTTCAGAATGGACTGTGAAGTTGAACTTGGTGGTTGCTTCTCAGAGGGGTTGGGAGGGCAAGGTAGAAGAGGCTGCTGAGAGGTCCTGGTTGGTGTCTTGCCTCTCCCAGGACCCATCATCCAATAATCGACCTAGGATACCTGTGGTGGTTTGAATATGCTTGACCCATAGGAAGTGGCACTATGAGTAGGTGTGGCCTTGTTGGAGGAAGGCTTCGTTAGAGGAGGTGTGTCACTGTGTAGGTGGGCTTTGTGGGCTCCTAGTGCTCAAGTTCTAACCAGTGTGGAGAAGGGAGTCTCCTTCTGGCTGCCTTCAGATCAAGATGTACAACTTTCACCTCCTTCTCCCAAACCATGTAGGAGCATAGGCTGCCATGCTCCCTACCATAATGATAATGGATGGTACCTCTGAAATGTAAGCCAACCTCAATTAAAGGTTGTTTTTTAACAAGAGTTGCCTTGGTCATGTGTCTCTTCACAGCAATGAAACCCAAACTGATACAGTATCTGACCTCCAATGTAAGTCTCTGGCACAGCTTCTATGTCTCCGCTTCCCTGGGAGGGTTGATAATCCAAAAAGCTTCTTGTCCTCCGGCTTGCAGACCATTGGGAGGATGCGGAACCTGTATGCTCTGGGACCTAATGGAAGGAAGTCAGGCCATTTGGAGGAGTGCCCTTTAGGGGGTAAAGGGAGCGCACTTCCTTTTCTTCCACTCTCTTCATTTGTTTGTCTTGATATGAGTAGTCACTTGTCAACATGCCTCTGCTGTGACGTAATGTCTCAAAGGCTCAAAGATAATGCAGCAAAATGGCTATGGACTGGAGCTCCTGAAACCAAGAGACGAGGAACTCTCTTAATTAGTTTCTTTTTGTTACAGTAACGGAAAGCTGATGAACACAGACTGTAGGGGAACAAGTGTGAAGATGAGAAGTTTGGCATATGTGAGCCGGGTGATCTGGAGTTTGGCACTACTGGATCTTTTTTTTTTTTTCTGTTGAGAAATAGTAGTGATATCTCTAGTGTTCTGACTAAGTAGTGGGAGGTGAAGCTGGAGAGTTAGGCAAGAGTCAGGTTGTGGGAAAACTTAGAGTTAGGTAGACCAGATAATTTGTCATCCAAATTAGGGGTGTTGGGAGTGGGGGGTGCCCAGCTAGATCTCAGGATAATGGGTCTGACCTGCAATCATGCTGGGGATGTTGGGATGTCTGCTCACTCTCTTCTAGAGACTATAGTAAGGAATTTGAATTATAGTATATGACAGGTCACAAAGCTTCAGCCGGAAAGTACAGAACTAGATTTACAGTCTTGTTATGCAATCTGATTGAAAAAAATATCAGTTACCAGCAGGATGATTAGCTGATCACTTGTCCATAGACAGTGTGCAGAATTTATTCAGTGTGACAATGAGCAGTTAATCACTGTATTAGAAGCCTCCAACAATGCAAATGAAAATGATGACATGTTTGGCGGCCCTATGTTGGAATCCAAAGAATGTTTCTATTCTCTGCAGAATGAGGAGCAGCACTCTCCTTTACTGGTGTGCACAAAACACATCACACTTTCTGTTCTGCTGATGCAATAGGCCCAATACCAACTCTCCAACCACATCATGTATGAGCATGAAGTGCATCATGTAACCTCCCACGGGGGGTGCATGCTGTCAGAATGATGCTGCTTCCTTTGACATGACAGTTGGGTATCCACCTCCCTCCCTGTCAGAAGACTTCATAAGCATGGTCGAGAGGTGATGGGTGGCTCAGCCTCATAGCCACGTGTGTGAGTTAAGATACTGGCTGCTTGTATTTTGTTTTGGTTGCTTCTGTTAGGCAACGCTCTCACACTCGGGTACAGTTTCCAAAAGCAATCATTGTCCAGAGCTGTAAGAACCTGAATGTGAGTTTGTGAATGAATGGAGGAAGGTAAACAAAATTCAAATGTACAAAGATAAAAGCATAACGGGGGAGTGGCATCTCATGTAAAGTTTACTCAGCTGAGAGGCAGGCTTCTCTGACTTGAAGGTCACATGACCTGGCATACTCCCGAGTCTATATCCCAGACTCCCAGTGCCTTGTGCCTACCTCTGTTTATGCATGCATAAAATCTCTGGCATGTGTTAGGGTCGCAAAGCAGAAAGAGTTAAGCCAGGAGACTATGGTTGGATTATGAAGACAAATGCTGCCATTACTGCTAATATTGGATGATAAATTCTTATTATAAATATAAATTCTTGTTAGTGGTTTGAAAGGGTAGTCAGTAGGAAAATGAGTACGTTATATTGATATAGACTGTCATTGGAGTCTACAGTCCCCAAACGGACCTGTAGAACCTTGAGTCCAAGGGTCGCAGCCCAGCCACTAAGCTCCTGTTTCAACCCCATAGATGTGCTTTTTGCCTGGCCTCTGACTATCTTGATGTGTTCTCCAGGGCAGCCAGAACTTGTGATTGTGTGGCAGTTGGAAGGGTTGTCACTTTGTCTTGCCCAGCTCTGGCAGACATAAGCATAGCAGGCCTGGACCTTCTTGGAGCTGTGGCCTCCATCTCTTGCTGGTATGGGAGCTCATGCCTTTTAGCCCCATGAGGCTCACAAGCACAACCCGGCTACCCAGGTCTGTTTGTTTATTTTAAATAGTGATTTTTAATTGTGTGTATGCATTTATGTGGGAGTATATGCACATGAATGCAGGTACACATAGAGGCCAGAAGAGAACACAGGATCCCCTGGAGCTGAAGTAACAAGCAATTATGATCTGCCTGGTGGGTGGTAGGATCCAAACTTTGGTCTACTACAAGAGAAATATTTATTCTTAACCCCTGAGCCATCTCTCTAACCTGCGTATTTACCTTGTAAAGGAGTCATGGGGCACTAATTAGAAGATGTATATGGGGAATGGGTATGGGGGATGGACTGGACAGGCTGGAGGCAGAAAGACAACATAGTAGTGATTCCTATAACACAGGGGTCAGTTAAAAGGGGCTGGTGGTCATGGTGGCGGTGACATGTAAAAAGAGGAAGAAGAGACTCAACAAGACATGAAAGCAACAGAGAGCTGTGAGATTTTAGAATGAGGGCGCAAAGGAAGAAGGGAGAAGAAATGACCCTGCTTATGTTGCACGGAGAACTGACTTGTGAGATGTGTTCAGTAGTTTTCCTAATCTGCAGAGGACATGTTCCTGTATGGCCCACAAATAACACCAAACCCATAATGCAGAGAACTTTCATCTTTTTTACTTTAGGAAACACTTCCAGGTTGCTATCATTATTATTGTTGCACCTTGGGTAATTATTAAGGAAAAATAAAGGTTACCCTAACACAGACACTCGGCTGCTCAGGTTGTCATTTTGGTAGCTGAGCAGGCTGCAGAGTGCCTGACAGGTTGCTGACACACGGAGTGTGGATGTGCTGGACAAAGATGATCACATCCTGGGAGGGACAGAGTCTGGTGGGGGAGGCCTCATGGAGCTGTGGAGATGCTAATTTACTTCCCCCCCTTTCTTTTGTCCTTTATTCTTTGAGGAAAATCTCACCCTGTAGCCCAAGCTGGCCTAGAACTCATGAGGTAGCCCAGGCTGGCCTAGAACTCATGAGGTAGCCCAGGTTGGCCAAGAACTCAAAGTCCTTCTGCCTCAGCCTTCAGGTGCTGAGTCTGCAGGTCTCCATTACGATGCCTCACTGTTCTTTTTAATTATTATTTTTAAATCTGTAGTAGTTCACATAGTTTCTAAATTTATGACTTATGAATTTGTTGTTTCTGGAATTTTGCATTTAATACTTTGGGGCCAAATTGACCCCAGGTTACTGAAACTATGGAAAAATGAGGCTGTAAATCACAGGCATTACTTCACTGGGCTTAGCTATGTGTGGGAGGGGTTCTGTGAGCTATCTGGGGATGTCGGTGGAGGATTGTGATGCTAAGACATAGAGAAAGAGCTAGAGATATAACTGAAGCTCACCAGAAGGTGGGAAGATACCAAGAGGATATCGATATACAGCGTGCTTCACTAGACTGTCTTTCTTTTTGAGTAGAATTTAAGACAGAGTTTCATGTACCCCAGGCTTGCCTCAGATTTACTGTTTAGCTAGGGACCTTTAAATCCTGATATTCCTGTCCCAGGTGCTGGGACTGCAACCATGTCGCCACTCTTGGCCAACAGGGGCTTTGCTACCAACAACAGCCCAGGGAGCAAGCCTTTGTATATGGATCTTTGGGAGACAACACCCAGATTCACATCATAGCGGTGGCTAAATACAATTTCCTAGTCCCTCTTGACAGCTTACTTTCAAAAAAATAAACTTTACTTCAGTCACAGGATATTTAATTAACACTCTTCTAGCTTGTGAAAATGAATGATCTTACAATTTTTTTTCTCTTGCAAAGACCTGCCTCGAGTTCTCCTTTTTCTTAATTACGTTATTATTTCCTACAAAATAATTTAATTGGTTTCTGTCGGGACTGTGTGACATGGATCTGTGCCTGTGGTTTGCAGAGGTCAGTGGTTTTGATCCACAGTTGTCATGGGAGACGGGAAGAGGCCACCTGATTACAGGAAGGATTGTCGCTGCAAGCTTGTAGGGCAGGGGCCATCTGGTTTGGTTGTTTAGCGTCTTTTTTTTCCTCATTTTGGTTTAATTGTGGATCTATAATAGTTTACATAGCCCATAAATTTAAAATATGTAAATATATTTAGCAAACTGCTTGCTTCATTTAATTCACATATTCATGATCCTCATCCCCACTCCAGCCAGTCATTGTCCTCAGTCTCTCAAGTCCCCTTCCAGCCAGCCGCTGCCATCAGTCTCTCAAGTCCCCTTCCAGCCAGCTGCTGCCATCAGTCTCTCAAGCCCCCTTCCAGCCAGCCTCTGCCATCAGTCTCTCAAACCCCCTCCCATTTTCTTCCCCTTCCTCACTTAAAACAAAGTTTTAGAGTATCCTTAAAGTTCTTGCCTTGTTTTTAGTCAATATATCCTAGCTATTTTTCCACGTCAGAACTCAGATTCTCCACAGCTTATTTCACAGCTTCTCTGTTGGTGGACACTTGTGTTATTATCATATGTTCAGTGTTACAAACCAAGTACTGTAAATCACCTTTGTGACTGTGTTATTTGCACTTGGGTAAACATACCTGTAAGGCACATTCTGAGATGCGGGATTTCTGACTTCCGTGTTCACGAAGAGCTGTAACCTGCAAGCCAAATAAACCCTTTCCTCTCCCACGTTTCTCTTGGTCATGGTGTTTGTCACAGTAGCCGGGAAGCAAATAAGGCAGGGAGCGTACTTTTTATCTGTTCCCTTAAAAATCGTTATCTAAACTACTTGTTAATAACTAAATATTTATTACAACCATTCAAGGTGTAAGATCAGAAGGCCGGGGCTTTGGGAACTAAGTCATAAGAGTAGATCTCTCAAGAATGGGATGAGTGTACCTATGAGTGGATGGCCTCGCCCGCCCCCTCCCCCAGAGGGCACAGACAGCAAGTACTTCCTCTGAACCAGGAAGCCCTCACAGCACACTGAGGATCGGAGTGTCTCAGCTTCTATAACAGTAGAAATAGAGTCAGTTTTTGCTATTCGTATGCTCTCTATTCTGTGACTGTAGGTTGCGCTACCTGAAACCCTATTAACTTCTCACTACAACTGGGGACCAGGACCTCATTCTTGCAGCAACTCCTTTTCTGAACCAGACTGTCCGTGTCAGGTCCCTGCACTGTCCAATTGGTGACTCCTTGTATTGGTCCCTGTCACCTCCCACACAGACCTTCCTCCTTGCCGATGCTGGCCCCTTCCTGAGTTGGGTCTCAGGTCTACTAGGTGTGGTCCCTGGTACATTTCCTTTCTGTTGACTATGCCTGTTCTTTCCCCAAGTTTCTATGATGAGCCGTCTCAAAACTGAAATCATTTCTGCTTGAACGAAACACTCATGGATTTCTGGGTTTGTATTTAGCAGCAAGGATCCCTGAGCAGGTAGCAGGTCATATGATCACAGTTTGCAAGGGATCCCAGGCCAGTGAATAATGAATGATTCTTCATAGCATGTGCCATACAAAGTCATTAATTTGCTAGAAGTTGCTGTGTTCTGATGCCCCTGAGCCTGAGGGCAGAGCCAAAGTCCTGACTGCATCATATTGGGACAGTAGAAAGCGGCTGAGCCACTGGAGGCCAGGAGCACTGAGCCAGAACAGAGGTTAGCCTGTCACCATGAATGCGCTGAAGAGGACCAGAAGCGTTTGCCCTCTGCCAGCAACCGCTCTGTGAAAAAGCACAAGGTTGGCTGCCCACCAAGACACAGGTTCCCAAATACAGCCCATGGCCTAGAGGGAGAGGAGAGCCAGCTAAAAATAGCTGTGACGTCTCCATGCTCGTTTTCTTCTTTCTTTTCATTTTTTTATTCTTTAGCAAGTTCACCTAAAATAGTCTGGAAACAGTCCTCCCTCTTCCGGCCCCTGAAGTAGAAAAAGAAAATAGAGAGGTCAGAATATAAAGAATCTAGTCTATCCAAACATACCAACTATCCCTCGAGGGTAACATCTATGTCTACTCCCAGATGAAGGCTGCCCCCCAAAGAACAGGGCCAAAGCCTGTGGGTCTTTATGGACCAATACAGGCTCTCTCTGGTAGCTGATGCGTGGATGGACTATAGTTTCTGGAAGTTTCCAGGTCCAGGGATTTGGGGAAGCTGCCTTACGTGGTAATGTGCAAAGGCCAGGGGTTAGGGTGTCCCATTATACTAACAGAAAGAAGCTACCGCGTGGGGTGTAGAGTCAGGAGAGGGACAGGCTTTCAGAGGCGGCACCTTCTCCAGCCTTGCTTAAAGAAAAGGATGGACTCTCCTTCCTCCTGGCCTCTATCTCTGACATTCTGAAGGACTGATGTCTCCAGGGATCCTCATTGAGACAGCAGTCCTATGCCGGGGTGGGAAGGACAAATCCAGAGCCAGGTTCACAGCAGAAGGAGCAAGTCTGACCTTCACAATCAATTGTAGCAACAGCTTGAGTCTGGTCCACAAAGCCATCTGCCCGGATCTTAGATGCAGTGTTAATTCCATAAGCAACTGCAGCTTCTTTATTCTGTAAAGTGGTGCCATCTACATGATTTAACTTATTTAGCAGCTGCAATCAGGGTGGCGTTCACTGTGTAGATATCGTCACCTCTGTTTTATAGTGGCTGTCAATGAGGCTCACAATGACTTGTTGATGAAAGGTGGACTGCTGGCAAATTTTGGAAAGTTCAATCCAGGGTCTCATCTCTCATCTCCCAGTTCAGTATTCTGTCACTACTGTTCAAAACTTCCAGGCCGGGCTACACTAGAAGGCGATGTCCCTTGGAACTGAAAACAGGCATTGAGAAGAAGCGTGGCTGTTGCATGAACACTGGGACTCTTTTTTAGTTATAATGTCCTCACTGTAATGGAACAACAACAACCTCACAAAAACAACTAAAGGGGGAGAGGAAAGTAATATGTCACTGCTTCAGAGTCTGGGCCCATGGTGAACCAGGACAGAGCCTGTGGTAGCTGCTACTCACATCCTGGAAGACAGGAAGCAGACAGTGGAGCCAGGGACCAGACTGAGCCTTCGAAAGCATACCTCCAGTGACCTTCCTCCCCTAGCTAAGACCCAGCTCCTAAGAAGTTTCCAGAACCTCCCAAAAATAGCTCTGCCAGGTGAGAACCAAGCATCTAACACGCACGCCTATGGGAAGACATTTTCTATTCATCTTTATTTCACAACAGTCCCGTTGCCAAGTATGAATATTTACTATTGTGTAAATTTGGGCAAGAAGTTACCATTGGAACTTTGTCACAACAGTCAGGACCAAATCAGATAATAGAAATTAAGGTACAATATCTGACATAGAGAAAAACATGCTATATGTCTTGCTATCTTATTAACAATTGTTCTTAATTTAAAATGTATTAGTGTGTGTGTGTGTGTGTGTGTGTCATGAAGACATGTGTATGGTGACATACATGTAGAGGTCAGAAGACACTTTTGTGGCATCAGGTTTCTCCGTTCACCTTTATTTGGGTTCCATGGACTAGACTAACATCCCAGATGTGTGCAGCAAGCCCTTTTGTCCCCCGAGCATCTCACTACCCTAAATTACCATTATTTCTTAATAACAGTGCATTATCAACCTGAAAGACTGAAAAAGTTGATTTTACAAAGTTACAAAAAATGAGTATAAAACTTCAAAATTGGTATGCAAAGGCAGGAGGATGTGTGTATTCCAAAGTGTCATTGACTATTGTAGTTATGTCGAAACTGTGTCCAGCCTAATAAAACCTTCCCTCCATCAGACAGATGGGCAAGCTAAACGGGTCCCTTGGATTTGACATCTAAGCAAGAAGAGTTCTTAGTTCATAGTCAAAGGTGAATGATGATTTGAGCCAGGTCTGGTCAGTCACCTTCACTGTCTGGGTACCTGTCACCTACTGCTTATTCTCTCCAGCACTGATTCACCCCACAAACAACTTTTGAGCTCCTCCTATGTGTTATGTGGTGATATGTGTGACAGGCTCCTGCCCAGTAGACCATATGGCTGGTTTCCCCACTCCCGGCATATGGTGCTGGGAACTGGCATAGCTGTTGCTTGCCCCCACGTGTTTTCTCATTCACCCTTGTCCCTGCCCAGTGGCCCTCCTGATGACAGTAGCTTTATATTAGTGTGGCATCTCCCTGAGGATAAGATGCAGCTGCCAATAGCCATCTCTTTGCCTGACCGATGCCAGCGCCACATTGCTCTGGTCCAGTCCCAGAGGACAGTCGTGCAGGATACAGTTCACATCTGTCCCTCAGTACCTCCTCAGCCCACAAGGCTCTACTGCTGCTGTCAGCTTTCTCACCACATCCTCTACCTCATCCCTTTCTTTCTTAACATCCCCTAGCTCCTTATACTGTGCCTCAACTTCCCCTGACTCCAGCTTACTTTCCTCCAGCGATCTGTGGTCCCAGCCCGAGTCCCCTGACTTTGGCTGTCCTGCAATTTTGACTCAGCTCCTGTCCCTACAGCACCTTGTCCTCTAAATCCTCAAGAGTCCCTTTTCTAGATGTGGCTCTGTTTTCCTCCATCCATCGTCTTCCTTCGTGACACCTTTTCCCGACCCCAGCCCCAGCATGCACACCCAACATGCATTACCTCCCTGATCGTCCTTTACGCTTTTTTATATTTAATCTGTATGTGCATACATGTGTGTGAATGTTTATGTGCCACTGTGTGTGTGTGTGTGTGTGTGTGTGTGTGCCTGTCTGTTTGTCTGTCTCAGAGGACAACTAGAGGAAATCATTCTATCTGTCCTGTGGATAACTCATTTATCAGGCTTGGCTGCAAGTGATATTTATCCTTTGAGCCATCTCTCTGGCCTTACCAGGTTACCTGTCATTCATCTGTCTTTCCCTCTGCTTCAGGCCCTGTGACTCCTGACCTCTCAAGTGGATCTGGGGGCACCACTTTCTGTCTGGATCCAGGATCCTTCCTGATTTTCATGAACATATTTTCTCCTTACTTAAAAGTTTACTTCCCAGTGTTCTATACTTTATAAGATGTCAATTTTATAAATATCAGGGACGAAACCATAGGGAGTAGGCAGATATGTCAAGAACTGAGAACATGTAGGGCTGGAAAAAATGATCCAGTTGATCAAGTGCTTACTATGCAAGCATGAGAATGAGGTTCTGATCCCATAGCCCAGAACCCACATAAAAGTGCTGTGGAGGCAGAGACAGGAGGAGCCATACAGCTTGTAGGCTCTCCTGTCTAGCCAGATTGATGAATGCCAAGCTTAGGGAGAGACCTGCTCTCAAACCACAACATGGAAAACAACTGAAGAAGACACCCGGCATTCACCTCTGACCTCTGCAAAGTACACACACACACACACACACACACACACACACACACACACACAGAGAGCAGGACGAGCTAGAACATCATTGACCACTCAGACAGGCAAAGGAGCTATGATGAGGACTATCTGTGAGAACTGCTGAGAAAGAGGAACCCAAGAGGCAGCCTAGACCCTGGGGTAGCATGGGAAAGGACTCTGCATTTGAGCTGATACCCACATCTTTCTTACCTTCTGGGCAGTGCTTGCCACTCTGTTAGCCATGTTTCCATGGACTTAGATGAAGGATTAGTTGGGTCATTTTCCAAGTCCCTGGTTCCTTTGAGAGGCCTCATATCCACGTGGTTCATAGTATCGGCCTCTTTGCATTTCCCAAATCAAGGAGCCAAGTGGGTCTGGACAGTGTGAAACACTGTGGTCTGGAGGTCCAGGAGGACTCCTAGAATTCTTTGCTTTGCTGTAGAATCACCACGAGGTCAGGTGTGGACACAGAGAGGACAGATTCCTTTAAACAGAGTGGACCCTTGTCACCATTGAGCCACATCTCCAAGCTGGGTTCAATTTGATTCAGAAGAAAACCCATCCAACTCCCCAGTTTTTTTCCATTAAGCCTCATACTCTGTAATACTACACATATTGAAAAATACAAAGGGACTAAAAAAAAATGTCCTCATGCCTTTACCTCTTGCTACTCCAATGTGCTTGTATCCGGGGTACGTGCTCTAGAGGGACTGACCTCCAGAGTCAGTCAGTCACTTCCCAGAGCCAGTGGAGGACTCACTGAGAAGTATTATTTGCAGTTTAGACCAACCAACACACCTAATCTTCTCCCAGGTCTTCGTGCTTTGGGTCACTCTCCACCCACCCTGCACATCTGAGACCAGAGACTCTGGAAATGCACCAACCAACCTCCTACCTTCCCTTGTTCCTTCCCACTGACACTGCAGTAACTGCTGTTGTCCCTTGCTCCTCCTGACAGTCCCGATGCTGCCCCACACCCATGGCCTGACATTACTTGAGAACTGCAACTAATTCTCTTCTTAATGACAATCATCGTTCAATCTGTTTCCCTTACTGTTCATCAAATTCTTACCAATGCACCGTATTTTAAAGCAATATCTTGTTTGTTGATTCTATGCTAGGCAGAGACTTAGACAGAATGTCTTACTTAAGCTTTTATTTTCAGCCACCCTCTGAGGACGAGCCAATCCCTGCTTCATCGATGAAGAAACTTAGGCCTAGAGAATTTAGGTCACCTGGAAGTGACCTGTCCGAGTTCAAACATACAAGTTCTCTATAGCCAAGTGGCTGATGAGGTGCCAAGACATAACAGAAGACAGAAGCAGCCAGGGAAGGCAGATGTCCCTAGGAGGTTGGCAGTTCCTGGAGATGGCCGTAGCTGCCTCTCCTTCACTGGCCTCTTGACTGTGTCTGTTCTTGGACCATACTGAGGAATCCTGGGAACATCCCTCTTTTGTTCCTTACTTCTCAGGGAAGATGAAGGATTACAGATAAAGTACATTTATGTGTCTGTGAAGTCTCAGTACCTGAGTATATTTTTGCACAACTTACAATACCAAAAAGGCTTTTGGAAAATACTAGTGGATAGAGAGAGGTGGGGGGAGGCCGGGAGTGGGGGGAGGTGCTGTCACCAGTGCTTGTCCCCCGAGGGCTAGTGCGGTGGGGAAGGAGACAACCTGGCGGCAGCATGCATGCTAATCTACTGCACATCTGTGTGGAGTTGCCTTTTCCTTTGAAATGCAACTCAAAATCTATTTCCTCCCAGGGAACTGCCAAGTGGCGTCCCAAAGCGGGACAAGGCGTACCTGCTTGGGAGAGAGATGGGAAGGCTAGAGGGTAAAAATACCATCGGTAACCCACAAAGCAGTGTTGGGGTAGCAGGCAGAAAGCAATGGGCAGAGCGGGAGCTGCTGTCTGTCCTCTGGTGTCCTCACACCACCACGAAGGAGTAAGGAAGCAGCAGAAACCGGTCCAGTTCATTTTTAAGCCTCTGGCTATTTTTAGTGCA
The DNA here is from genome assembly GCF_900095145.1 of Mus pahari. Taxonomy (NCBI): domain Eukaryota; kingdom Metazoa; phylum Chordata; class Mammalia; order Rodentia; family Muridae; genus Mus; species Mus pahari. The sequence goes on from NC_034601.1 coordinate 18,057,386, forward strand.
TTGATCCCAGGGGGGCCTTGGAGGGCTCACACTCTGAGGAGAGCAGGGAAAGCTGCCGAGTTCTTCTCACAGAGCAGATTCTTCTCACAACACCAGTCACCTCCCAAGGCCTCAGAGAAGCAGTCAGGGCAAGGAGGGGCTGCAATGGGAAAGGGAGCCAGTCAGGTTCCAGGGAAGGCCCAGTGTCCTGGTCGGCTGGCCAAACTGGGTCAGGGTGAGCAAGCCTTTGAATGAAAGTCAGGAACCAACTGTGAATCCACTGCACAGCAGGTCCAGGTGGCTGCCTGGTGGGTTCTCTTTCCAGCCAAAGGGACAGTGGGAAGTACCTGCTGTCACCTGAGAAGAGGCTGGCCATTCTTTCTTTTGGTGCAACCCCCCCCCCCCCCCCGCCGGGACCTGCTCATTTTCCTATGGTTGGTCATTCCCAAAGGCAGCGAGGGGGAGGTTGGAGAAGATTAGATAAGTACGCCTTTCCCCCTTGTCTCTAGCTAATTGCCTAAATGGTGGAAGAGAAAACCACTTCCTATAAAAGAGATTGCCTACGGATTTTTGAATTATTGATGATTATCCCTATCCTGTCTGACTGCACAGATATTCAACAACAGGCCCGTTCTGCCTAGGACGGCTACAGCCTAGAAGTCAGGGAGGCAGGGCACACTTCAGGTCTAGCCCTTCCTCCTTGAGTGTTTATCCACATCACTCAAGACACTGTCAAATTGCCTTGTTCCAGTAATTCCTATTCAAATTAGTGAACTGTGTCAGTGACGTAGAACTTGTGAACGTATGTAGTCAGAACACACTCTGGATGTTCTGAAGAGCTCAGCAGATGTGGAAATTCATTGGTGAGCACTTCTGGGCAGCTTCCTCCTGTCTGGGTGACTTGGCAGAGCCAGTGCAGTTGCCCGAAGCTTTCTTGGAACTCAGTGTTTCTTGCTGTTGACATTTGCCCTATCCGGTCCTCTAGATCTCGCCGTGCCTTCCCAGCTTCAGCTGCTGCCCTCCCTGCCTCTCCAGTCTGGTTGCTATAGAGACACCCATGGTTGTGCCTGAGTCCTCCCTACCTCTCATCTTAGTTCTGGCAGGGCATGCATTAGGGTCACGAGGATGCCTACGTGTGGGCTTGGATGAGTTTCAAGTCTCTAACTCTAGCTTGAGTTCTAGATGGGCAGCTATTTCTGCCTTCTGGGCATTCCCACCTCCGTACTTGATGGGCACCTCGAACTTTAGCAGGAGTAAAGATAATACGTCGGTATGACCTCAGAGCACAGGTCTACACCAGTGCGTCTACCTTGTGCGTGTGGTCTCATTGGCCCAGTGGCTAATGCCTGCCCACTTCTCTTTCCTTCATCCCTTGCATCTAGTTCAGACCTATCTTGCTGGTTCTAATCCAGGCTATGATGAGGACATGGTCTTTTCCCACATCTCTGCTGCACCAGCTTCACACTGCTCAGGACTAGCCCAACAGACTACTGTCATCTCTGCTTCTGCTCTCAACTCACTGGTCCATTCTCCATAGAGTGGATGGGTCCCTGGAAGCCACAGGCCAGAGTCCGTGGCTCCCCTGCTTCCAACCTGCACTCAGATGCAGTCGGGATATCCCCATAACTAAGATGCAGTCTGGCTTCCTCATGAAGGCCTTCACAGCACTAAATCAAAGACTGAAAGCTACAACCTGTGGACTAGATAATGCCTCCCGTCTCTGCCCATTCTCCGCAGTACACTTGTAACATCTCCAGACTTTGTGCATTAGGTATGGCTGCTTTGGTACCGCAGGGTGGCTTTGAGCAGAACTATGTGACCCACAGTCTGGACTGTTTACTATCTGGCCCTTTAGAGAAAGTATTTGCCACTCTCTGCTCTAAATCTTCTAGTTCCTGGCTGCCTCCCTAGCTGTGACCACGGTCCCCTCTGCCTCCCCAGCTGTGACCTACTGTCTTTTCTGTCTCATCATAAAGCTGCTGCTTCCTTGTGACAAGCTCGACACTGCCTCTGCAGTCCCTGCACTGGCTGTCTTGTGGCTGCTTCCTCAGCATTTAGGTCTCCCCTATTCACAGTCTTCAGAGTAATAAGGCTTTGATTCAAGCTAAAGCTAGAACTGTCCACTACCAGAGTATCCTAGTGTATCTCTGCAGCACATGCTCATCACTAGGGTTACAAACCTGTGCGTATGCCTCTTACATATTCATGAATGCCTATAGATGTACAGATGCAAGAATGAGGTAACTGTCTATCTTTCCCACCAAACTACAAGCACCTGGAGAGCAGAGACCTACTCACCTCTATGTACCCAAACTGTACCTCATCTATACAAGACACTCAATAAGACAACTATGGGTGAACCAACTGACTTCTCGCAAAGCGGCTTGTCCCACGTGGCATAACCAATTAAACCTACTTTGTTATTCAAGTCCAGATGTTCATGTACCAAATAATACATGTGATACAGTGTGTACCTGTGTATGTCACCGCTGGCTAAAATCTTCCATTAAAATTATGTGTTATTACTTGTGTTGTTTTATAATAAATACTTACTGTTTACTGAGTGTTCCGCAGTAACTAAACACACCTATTATTCCATTTTAATTCTTGCAGCAGCAATTAGGGGAGTCTTCTTATCTCTTATAGGGAGGAAACTGGTGGACATGGTGTCAAAGTAACTTGCCTTGGGTCCTCCATCTAAAACCTCACTGGCCAGCATCCCTAACATCCCTTGGACACCCAGCCCAAACCCTATGTAGTTTCCATTCCCTAAGCTGTGGAGGAGTCCCGCCTCAATGCTGGTCCCCAATAACCAGAAAATCTTTAACGAGGAAGGAGTCTCCTAGAGCGTCCTCTGGGTCTATGGTGTTCTGACTGTCTTCAGATTCTCCCACAGAGTCCACACTGATATTATGGCAACTGACTGAGGATGGTGAGAAGTGCCTGCTCTGTAGAATATCCTGTCATTGGCGTGTGACCTTTGACTTTCCAGAGATGAATTGACAGCTGTCTGAGTGCAGGGAGAGGACAGGGACCTCAGAGGGAGTGAGAAAATGGTATTGAGTTGCTGGATAACATGCATGCCCATATTGTCCCTCTTCGGCAGGCTAGAAGAGTTACAGATGGAGAAAGATGCCTCTCCAGACCCAGATAAAAGATGTTGTACCTTGATATTTGCGGCAGGACCTATTTATCTGTGGATGTGGCATGTTCAGGAGACTCCATACCTCCCTGAGTGGGAGTAGAGGGAAAGGCTCCATAGCAGAGAGCGCTGGCTGCACACTGGTGGTAAGAGTCAGTAATCGGTTCCACTTTCGCTGTTATTTATGTCTGGATTCCCCTCAATGACCCAATAAATATATTGTCGTTTGCTTGTTTTGAGATAGGCTCTTACTCTGCAGCACAGGTCTGGCCTTGAACACTCAATGATCTAGTCACCTAAGGCCCCTGAGAGTGGGGTGACAGTTACTTCCTGCTTTCATTTTTAAAAAGCAATTTCTTTCTTTTTTTTTTAAACAATTTTTATTAGATATTTTCTTCATTTACATTTCAAATGCTATCCCGAAAGCCCCCTATACCTTCCCCCCAACCCTGCTCCCCTGTACTGGGGCATATAAAGTTTTCAAGACCAAGGGCCTCTCTTCCCAATGATGGTCAACTAGGCCATCCTCTGCTACATATGCAGCTAGAGTCACGAGCTCAGGGGGTACTGGTTAGTTCATATTGTTGTTCCACCCATAGGGTTGCAGACCCCTTTAGCTCCTTGGGTACTTTCTCTAGCTCCTCCATTGGGGGCCCTGTGTTCCATTCAATAGCTGACTGTGAGCATCCACTTCTGTGTTTGCCAGGCACTGGCATAGCCTCACAAGAGACAGCTATATCAGGGTCCTGTCAGCAAAATATTGCTGGCATATGCAATAGTGTCTGTATTTGGTGGTTGATTATGGGATGTATCCCTGGGTGGGGCAGTCTCTGGATGGTCCATCCTTCTGTCTCAGATCCAAACTTTGTCTCTGTAACTCCTTCCATGGGTATTTTGTTCCCTATTCTAAGGAGGAATGAAGTATCCATACTTTGGTCTTCCTTCATCTTGATTTTCATGTGTTTTGCAAATTGTATCTTGGGTATACTAAGTTTCTGGACTAATATCCACTTATCAGTGAGTGCATATCAGTGACTTCTTTTTGTGATTGGGTTACCTCACTCAGGATGGTATCCTCCAAATCCATCCGTTTGCCTAAGAATTTCATAAATTCATTGTTCTTTAATAGCTGCGTAGTACTCCATTGTGTAAATGTACCACATTTTCTGTATCTATTCCTCTGTTGAGGGACATCTGGGTTATTTCCAGCTTCTGGCTATTATAAATAAGGCTGCTATGAACATAGTGGAGCATGTGTCCTTATTACCAGTTGGAACATCTGGGTATATGCCCAGAAGAGGTATTGCTGGGTCCTCCGGTAGTACTATGTCCAATTAAAAAGCAATTTCTAAACATTTGTTCTGTGTACTGGAAAAGAAATATCTCCTAATAGCTCCTCCCTCCCTCCCTTCCTCCCTTCCTTCCTTCCCTCCCTCTTTCCATTCTTCCCTCTCTCCATCCTTCTCTTCCTCCCTTTCTTCCTTCCACCCTCCCTTCCTTTATCCCTCTCTCCCACTCCCTCTTTCCTTCCCTCCCTCTGTCTGATCGTCTCCCTCCCTCCCTCCCTCCCTTCCTTCCTTCCTTCTTTCTTTTCCTTCCCCTGGCCACCATTGTAGTAATTCCAGAGCTGTGCTGTTTTGGTGAATACCGGAGTGTCTCACCATCCAGTGTGACCTTTGTTCCTGCTCATGCCAGCCTCTACCCAAGCAATGCTGATCCTGCCCAAGCAGTACTATCCCGCCTAAGTGATGCTGTCCTACCCAAGAGGTACTGGCCCTCCCACGCAGTGCTGTCCTGCCCTAAGTCTAACACCTCTTCCCAGTTGAGGCAGGTGAGGAATCCTGGTGACAGGTGAGTAAGTGGTTATTATGACCATGGGGTCTGGAGCGGGGACATAGCCAGCCATCTCAGAAGACCAGGAGGTCTGAAGCATGTGAAGTATCAGCCTTATGAATAGTTTCCTTGGTCCAGGATTTAGCCAAGCCAGTGTGACACCTAGTGGGGTCAGTGGCTGACAGGTCTAGCGAAGAGCCCTGGGCAAAGGTAAAGCAGGAGCTCCTGGAGGAGAGAGCCACTTCTTTTTTGTTTTTTTTTTTTTTTTTTTTTTTTTTTTGTAGGTGTTGTTAGCATTTTTATTAGTAAGCTATAAAAAAGTTACTTAATCTAAAAACACAGTCCATGGCTGGCCGCAGTGTGACTTCATCAGATCTGCTGAA
>NC_034601.1:18062912-18083004 GCF_900095145.1 Mus pahari
CGCCCCTGCTCCCCTACCCACCCACTCCCACTACTTGGCCCTGGCCTTCCCCTGTGCTGGGTCATATAAAGTTTGCAAGACCAAGGGGCCTGAGAGAGCCACGTCTATCCCAACCCCTCTATACCGGCACCCCTCCACGAGACTTGACAACACTCCAGGAAAACACTGAGGGATATTATTTATCTTATACATTATTTTCTTCCATTAGCCTAGAAAACAAGGCTGGAAAAAAAAAGACAGCTCGCCTATTGTACAGGGCACTTATCAGATCAGCGGCGAGGTTACATCAGTCTCTGGCAGCCAGGCCCATTTAGTGGGTGCAGACGGAGAGGAGACCGGGATAATAAAATACTATTAAGTAGGAAGATCATGTTGCAAAGCATGATGAGCCCAGCTCATCTCTGTAAAAGAATGTCAAAAATATTTCTCTATGGAAGAGTTGTATGTGTGCGGCAAACGCTCTGAGGCAGCATTTCTCCTCAAACTGTGGGTCGACCTCTGTCGGGAGGTTGTCTAAGACCACTGGAAAGCACAGGTATTTACATCGTGATTTGTAACAGTAGCAAAATGCTATGAAGAAGCAACAAAAATAACTTTATGGTTGGATGATCACCACAACATGAGAAACTGTATTAAAGGGTCGCCACATCAGGAAGTTTAAAAACCACTGACCTGAGAGGAAATATTTAATTACCTGGGATTTCAGGTAATTTCTATAGTGTGTATTACTTGTTATATAAGTAAGAACATTTATGCATTTAAAAGTTAAAAGCATTAACAGCTGTTAACACACATGTTAACAACATAACATATGTGTGTGTGTGTGTGTGTGTGTGCATGTTTACATTTTTATAAATTAGCCGGGCACGGTGGAGGCAGCCCTTTAATTTCAGCACTCAGGCGGCAGAGACAGGTGGATTGCTTTTTTTGTTGGAGGCCAGCCTGGTCTACATAGCAAGGTTCCAGGACCACTAGTGCTGCACACAGTGAGACCCTGTCTCAAAACAAAACAACCAAACCACCAATTTGTTTCAATTAAAGAACTGTAACTTTAGTATAAACAGTATCAATACAACGAATGTTTCTCGCACTTTTTACGTGTACCTTTCCACATGCCTGTGGTGGTCTACACTCATAATCCCATGCACTCCCATGAACATAACTTGTACTCTATTCAGAAATCTTCCCACATGGCTCTAGGACATATGAACATATTCTGTGCCTTTTTGTTCAAAACCAATTGCAAAATTAAAATATATATATATATATATTCTTAGTGAAGCCTGGGATTCGGAGCCATGTGTAAACTGTAAATGGTTCCTTAGTGATGATTGCTTAGCTGGTATTTGGCCAACCATTAAGCCTGGCACACAGTGAAAATTCTTACCAAAAGCTGACATAGGTGCTCAGTTAAGCATGGCATCTCCCAATCTCTTCCTTTATAGCATCTAAAAGAGACCAGCATCTCGGAATCCGAAAACAGAAGGAAGAAAATCCAGCAGCTGTAGTTCCCAAGTCAAGCATATTCGGTATAACGTAGAAGAGTGAATGTCATCTTTTAATGTGTGCTGTTGTAGCATTACTATCAAGATACAGAATATTTTTTATTGTTTATTTACTCATTGCTTTCTCTCTGTTCTGAGACAGAATCTCCCTCTGTGGCCCAGGCTGGCCTTGAACTCATGGCTCTCCTCTTGCCTTAGCTAGCCCTCTAGGTGCCAGGATTATGGTCATGAGCAGCCATGTCTGGCTTCTTCACACTGGGTAAAGGCAGTTGAAGAATATTGTGTCCAGTTTTAGGCCACTCTGGCTTCTTTGGTTTTGTTGATCAGCGCTAAAGGTTGAGTCAAGGCCTTGTGCATGCTAAGAATGTGCTCTACCACTGGGCCCTGTTATAAAGAAGTTATACAGGAATTCCTAGTTTTTAATTGCAGGTTATATAAATATGTTTTTATTATTATAAACCTGGGTATAGGATTGCTGAATTGTGAGGTAGATGCCTGATTAGCTTTACTTAGAATCTGAAATGTTTTTCAGGTTAGACTATATCAATGTGTGCTTCCACCAGGAATGTGTGATGTAGAGGTGGGCAGCCCTTGCTTGCTGTAACAGCACTAATAGACTCGCAGGCTAGCTTCTCCTTCATCTCCTAATTAATGATGATAGTGTGTTCAGGCACTTCTTGTCTCCACAATCTTTGTTGACTGCCAATTTTTAACTTGTGGGCTTGTGGGGCTGGAGATAGCTTGGTGGCTCAGAGCACCGGTGGCTCTTGCAGATGACCTGAGTTTGGTTCCTATCACCCACTTGGCACAACTGTGTGTCATTCCAGTTCCAGGGAATCTGACCCCTTACTACTCTTAGGACATCAGGCATACACATGGTGCACATGTGAACATGTGGTACCCATGCATACATTAGACAAAAACTCAATACTCATATGCATAAAATGAAAATAAAACCTTTAAAAATGTGGATTGGCTTTATTCTTATCTGGAGAGTTGTTTTTCTATTGTAAAGTGAAGGGCTTTATCAGTCACATGTATTGCGGATACTTCCCCCATTCTGTGCCTGTCTTTTTTTTTTTTTTTAAGTTTTTGTTTCATTTTTATCACTAATGTGAGCATCATAACATGCCTGTAGAGGTAAGAGGACATCTTGCAGACGTAGGTTTTCTTCTTCTACCTGGTGGACTGGTAGGACACAGGAATTGAACACAGGTCTTCAGGCTTCCCAGGGGATGCCTTTATCTGCTGAGCCATATCACCAGCCCGTAAATTGTATGGGATTTTTGTTTGTTTGCTTGCTTTTGAGACTGTCTCATCATGTAGCCCTGGTTGGCCTGGAACTTGCCACATAGACCAGGTTGGCCTTGAACTCACAAAAACCTATATGTCTCTGCCTCTTGGTTATTGAGGTTAAAGGCATGCACCACCATGCCAGAGCTCTAAACATCCTTCCTTTTAAAAAGGATTTACATTTATTTTTTTAATTAATTAGTTAATTATTTATTTTTGTTCTTTGCTTTTTGAGAGACAGTTGTTCTATATATCCCTGGCTGTCCTGGATCTCAAGTTCATAAAGATCTGCCCATCTCTGCCTCCTGAGTCCTGGGATTAAAGGTATAAACTACTGTGCCCATCTAGATTTACATTTTTATGTGTATGAGTGTCTGAGGCCAGAAGAGGGTGTTAGATCTCCTGGACTTGGAGCTAAACGTAGTTGTAAGCTGCCATTCGAGTGCCAAGAGCAGAACCTGAATCCAGCACATGAGGTCCAGTGTTCTTAACCACTGGGCTGTCCCTCCAGTCCCCATGTTTGTTTTTTAACTCTCCCAATAATATCTTTTGAAGAAGAAATGTCTTACTTTCAAAAAGGCTAGATATATAATTTTTCAGTATAATATTTCTGTACAATATCTAAGGAATATTCCTCTAACCTGAGGCTAGAAGGGTTTTCTCAGAGTTTTATTGTTTTAGGTTTTAATTTAGATCTATTATTTGATTTTAGTTAATTCTGGGCATGGATCAAATTTATGTTCTTCATACTTGGATGTCTAATGGTTGAAAACACCTTGAGGAGCGTGTCTGGCCCTGCATGCTGTCCTCCTGCTTCTATGAGAGATGTGGTCATTTGTGTCTCCACACTCTTCTGCTGGTATGCGCCACCATCCACTGTAAAGCTGTATTTACCATCTGGGTAGGAGAACTAGGTCCCAATAGTATACTGCAGGCATAGTGCTGTGTACGCTGTATAAAGTTTACCCTTGGGTTATTCAAATGCTGATTTCTCTCATATCTTGTTTCAATCTGGACACATTATTGTGATGCTTATACTAAGAATCTCCTATCTCAGGTGTTAACAATTGTGTAAACAGTTCTTACCATTTATTCTCCACCTTGTCAGTAAATGCTGATAACCCAATGGCTGGGCAGAATAGAGAATAGAGTGGGACTTCCGCTAGCAAGGGAAAAGGATAGGTAGAGTCAGAGGATGTGGGAGGATGGGGGCGTTGGAGGCATGAAGAATGTGTCTGAAGAACCAGACCAGTAATAATACGCAAGTGTCATGGGCTGGTTCTGGGGAGTAGCCAGGTTAGCACAGACGTTAAAGTATAGCATTTGAATGATTGGCTATTGAGGTGCAGTTTTAAATAAATCTTGGTTTCTCTGTGAAGTTATTGGGGCTTAGAATAAGTTAAATAAAATAGCTGCCAGATTAATTCATTGTTTACATTTATATTATATAATATGATATATATTATAATATATATACATATATATATATGTGTATATATATATATATATATATATATATATATATATATATATGCAAAGAAACCTGCCATCATCTGCTCAAGCATAAAACCAGAATGACTTCATCAATGATGTTACAAGCCTAACAATATCAGGAAGCAACACACAGGCTGAGAGTGAAGAGAGCTGAATATCTAGTCTGCTTGTTTGGACCGTCGGCTTGTGATGGACATGGCAGAAATGCCAAGTCAGCAGTTTTGCATTTTCCTTATAATGGTAGGTACTTAAAAATATAAGCCACGGAGAACATTCATCTGGTAGCTTCAATCAAGTCCCATCCACATCCTGAACCTCTTGTCCACATCTGTAATGTGAGAAACCTGGACAAGGTACTCTGTGTATTCTTTTCAGGATGAAGATAATACAAAAATCTGGAAGCTGGCTGCCACGATACAGAAGCAGAGATAGTTTTAGCTGCATGTGCAGGTTGATCCATGCTAGACTGAAGGTCGCTATTGTTGAGCCCACAGACACATTCAATGTATTCTTAATAAAGAGCTGAAAAGTTATGTCTTATAAGGTAAAACTGAGATAGAGGGTACATTGTCCTAAAGAGCAAGTGGGTCAGGTTACATTGGGTGTAACCTGAAACAAGATCTGTGAAAGCTTCACACAGCTTTCCCTACATCACTGACCACTCTGCTTTCTCCCATTGCATCCAGAACATGTAGAGATAGGAAGAAAGAGGTATTTTTTTATGAAGGACAGATGCTTCTGGATGACTAACTCGACAGAACAGAGATTTAATTAAAAGATTGGCCATCCTCAACATTTGTATGTGTCATACAGAGGGATGGAGCAGATAGGAAACACCCCGGGTTTGTGAATGTCAGTCTGATAGGAACAGTCTTGTAATCTCATAAAACTGGGCGTTCGGGGGATGCCGAATTGTGTTAGTAAAGAGATGGGTGGCCAAGGTCTCAGTTAGGGCTCAGGGCAGTGACTTGGGAGGCAGAGCTCTAACTCAGTGACCTCAAGCCTCTCCTAATGGGTTGCAGGCTGATCCTTAGTGGACTATGGAGGAGAAGCACCATCCTCCACAAAAGCATGGAGGCTTCCAAACTAGATCCGGGTGGCTTAATATCCAGCCATGTTGGTGAATATTAAGGAACTCACACACAAGCTGAAGGATTTTCACGGAGGGTACAAATGTGGTCATATGATACCAATTTTTTTCCCAAGGCCTTGATCTAGAAATAAAAGGATTTGCTACAAAATATGAGCAGCTCTGAAATGTTAGCATTCTGAAAAAAAAAAAAAACCTCACAAATGTTATTATTCCTGAAGCCTAAGAATTATATCTTGAATAATTTCACATAAGAATTAACTAATGAGCTATTAGGCCTAACTGTCCAGGGACTTAAGAGACCACGTGTTTACAGGATAATTCCACTGAAGGGCTAGTTCCCATCTTAGTCAGAGATGCCAAGGGATAAATAGATTCCCTTTCCCATTCTACCAGATCATAAAAAGCAGTGACTTTAATGTTGAATTCTCACGAAGCTCAGACTGCTGAAGCAGCTACAATCCATTAAGACTAAAATGTATGTAAGGAGGAAACAGCTTTCTGTAGATCTACCTTCCCTATGCCAACCTCACAACAAAATGGTCAGCTCCAAGTGTGAGGCCTCCTCTTGCTGGAGATGGCTCTGGCTGTCTCTGTACAGTAAGGAAACAGTAGATGCATTATTCATTAGCTGAGCTCCCCGCTCCCCTGTCTCCTTGACCCATCTTAACAAGCATCCAAGGGAATTATTACAGTCCCACAGAGTCTGAAGCAATGCTACTCTCAAGGCAGTTAGAAATAACGGTAAAATTGGAGTCAGGAGGTTATGTGTGCTGGTCAGGATATTTTTTGATTTTTGTTTTCTTCCAGTGCTGGGGATCAGATCCATAGTGCTACACACGAGGGGCAAGTCATCTGCCTTGATAGCGAGGTTACACAGAAAGCAGAGGAGAAGATGCAAACGGTTTGATCAAATGTTCCTTAAACTTACAACAAAGGTAACCCAAGGCATGTATGCTATTGCACGGTAGCATGGTGTCTTAGCATCATGACAGGGCATGGAATGAGAATGAAATGTTAAAATAGGTTCTTGTTAAAGCTTTTTTTAAATTAGCATGTCTATGTGTGCGCATGTGCATGTGTGTGTGCGTGCACACTTGCATGTGAGGGCTGGTGCCCTTGGAGGCCAGAGGCATTGGGTTCCCTTGGGACTGGAGTTATAGGCAGTTGTGAGCTTCCGGATGTGGGTGCTATAAACCAAACTCAGATTCTCTGCAGTACTATTTTCTTAACCACTGCATGACCTCTCTAGCCCGTAAAGCAAGTTCTTTTATGAGTGTCCTGTGGTCACGGGCTTAATAGTAGTGGCAGTGGCTACACAGAATAAGGCAGAGCTGAATTTCATAGCTTGGTGGCTCTTCTTGGTCAGACCTAAACATATCACTTCCCCGTGAGCCGTCTCTAGAGAATTGGCTTTTCTGAAAAGGCATTTCTGGGAGCAAAAACACATTTTTGCACACCTGTCCGTAGCCTCGCAGTAGGTGGGCTGCGTGTAACAGGTCCAGGTCTGTTCTGCTCTAGCCTAAGTAACTCTAAGCCTCAGTGTGGCTGCTGTGTGCAGGGAAGAGAAGGAAAACAAAAAGGGGCAGGATACCACTTGAGCTCCACTAAAGGAGACCCAAAGGTGAGTGTCAGCCACAGAGGGGATGGCTCTTTGAATGGCAAACCAGGCATGACACCTGACTTGCTCAGTCTCACACATCCAGCAAGTGCCCCCAGTAAACTGCCTTTGTTTTCATTCCGGAGATAACTGACAAGAATTCTGAATTTTACTCTTCAGCAGAGTGCTGCTCATAGCCAGCACACACAGGCAACAGGGCCCAGCTGTTGAGAACACTGAGATATGATTTACTTGTTGGAACCACCTGAGTGCCACCACCACCAGCCTCTGCCTCGGGTCTCCACTAGGCCCCGGAGGACATCTGCCAAGTCCTTTACTACCGGGCGAGTGCCTGACCTTGAGGGGCACTCCTGCCGTGCAGGATGCATTCTGATTGGCTGTGCCTGAAACACTGTACCCAGCTGTGAGACATTTTGCTTCTCCTGTCTGCTTTCAGGCAGTGGCCATTCAGTGACAGGTGGCCAGGCCAGAGGACAGCCAGGGTAAGACAGCATAGAGGGAACAGAGATGGTAACAGAGGGGCACCGTGGGCAGGTTGCCTGGGATGGGTCATGGTAGACAGGCTCTGAAAACTCAAGTATCTGACTTCATCTGAAGACCAATCACTCAGTTCCTGGTGATGTAGCATTACCCATTCCCACCTCTAAGGGTAGGTAGGTAGGGGACAGATGGCAGCCGTGGAGCAGTAGAGTCCTGCAGAAGAGGCCCATGGAGAGATGCACTGGAGCAATGGTCCTCCACCTTCCAAACACTGTGATCCTTCAGGGAAGTTCCTCAAGTGCTGGCTCCCAATGATAACAATATTTTTATTGCTACTCCATAACCGTAATTTCGCTACTGTTTATAGCAAAATTAATGTAATTTTGCAATGTAAATATGGTAGGAAGTTTGGCTATGAAATTTAGATTTTGTTCATTAGCATATCATTACTGTGCCTGCATATTTGGTCTCAGAATCAAAGGATACAGAAGGAGGCTCCAGGTCAAAACTTCTGCGTGCAAAATGTTTATTATGATCATGTCTTCCACGCTCCTTTCCTACCTGCCTCGTGGACCGGGTGGATGAGTGCTTTTGGCTGAAGGGTATGTATGACTTGTCAGAAGGTAACTATGAAGTCCACACCTATTCAGGACCCAGAGGACTAACTGTCTACCAGGTTTCGAGGCACCTTCTTTGTGTGTAAGGAGGAATCACTATAGTTTGTCTTTCTTGTGCTAGATTGGAAAGGTTCCCCAGACAGTAGACACCACACACGTTTGGCATGGTTACAGGTTACCTGCGTAGCCAGGCTCTGTCTCATGCTACACACACACACACACACACACACACACACACACACACACACACACACACTGAACTGGTAGTAGCATTTGAAAGAAGTATGCCTTCACTTCTCAGGATCGCCACCAGGGGGCCAGGGCACCAAAGGAGTGATTTAAGCCCAAAGGGGCTCAGGTGCTTAAGGGGATGGGAGTCTGTGAAGATTATTTTTCCTATCAGAGGAATTGCTGACACGCGATGGTAACAAGAAACAGGTCAGTTTTAAGTGGGTTTAATTACTGATTGTACATTCTCTATATGCCTTTATTTACCATGCCAGAGTAGGCTGTGCACTCTGCCCATGCACCTGCCAAGTGTGCTCTTGCACCAAAGGCGTTCTGAGCACCATTTTTCCTAGACACTAATGTATGAGAAGTTCTCTCCAAAAATACCCAGCAATAGCCAAGTTAGAGGCAGAGACAGAGATAGGGCAGGAAGGTGGCATCTTATGTTCACCTACTAGGAAACCATCTCTCCAAGGAGGGCAAGGGGGCTGTGCTTCCTTCTTACGACAGTCCTGTCCCATTTGCCCAGTCTCTGGTGACTACAGCATCACAAGAAGCCCAGCTTCTGTCCTCTGGTTGCTAGGGAAATTTAAAAATAGCATCTGCAGCTGGGTTGGGGGCAGGGAGGGAAGAGGCAGTGGTGCGTGGCCCTTTGGAAGAAGGAAAACCATGGACAGTGAGTCTTGCTTGGAAGGATCTGGGAGGGAGGTGTCTTGTGTTTCCTGGAAGGCCATCTTGGATTCCTGGGAGAGGCTAGTGTCCCACACCAGACACAGTCCTAGACAGAGACTCCAGGTCACCCCCTGAGCTTTCCAAGAGGAGGAAACGGCACAGCTGATTGTGACAACTCCGTGCTGGGTTTCTAAGGCGGTTGCTTTGATCTAAACTGAGTTTCATCTCACCAATAGGAGCCAAGAGCATCTCTGTTTTCCATAAAAGAATCAAGAGTCATGAATTAAGCTGTGTGAGGGACTTCCTGGTTTGGCAGTTTGTAGCCCCCCTCAAAGAAATTACCAAAATGAATTATGATGTTCATATCATAGAACATTGTAAACTATAAAGTATGTATATCCATAAAACACTCACGGTAAAACTAAAATAAGTTAACAAGGAGTATTATGGATTCCATCTCAATTTTAAAAGTATGCTGTATATATACTAATACTTTTATTAAACATTGAATATTTTTATTAAATACTTTTATTAAACATGTTTATATAATTACATATTTATAAAATATAAACACTATTTCAAAATGTTCTAGATTATTTGATTGTGGCAGGTTCTTGTCTCTAAAATTTTCTCAATTTCAAATTTCCTTTCCCCTTTTGTGACACTGCGTTTTATTGTTCAGTCAAAGCTGATCTGGAATTTACAATCTTCCTGCCTCAGCTTTCAGAGTATCAGTATTAGAACACTTGTATCAACCTTTTAAATACATTGCTCATGTTTTGTATAAGGGACATTTTATTCAAAGCATCTTAATGAAATATTTTCAAAACTCCAAGGTATCAAGGTCCAAGGCATTGAGATGAATGCAGAGAAGTAGCCTGACAGCAGAAGTGGCTTTCTCTTACCCTTGCCCTACACTCTCTAGAAATTTCTAGAGGCATGAGGAAATTTGGAAGGGTGTGCCATGAGTTAGTCCAAAGCAATGACTTAGGAACTGGGGGAGTCATGTTGTCAAGTAGCAAACCACAAATCCAGTGTTTTGAATGAACACAAGCAGGGATGTAGAGCCTTACTGAGGGGAAACAGACGGAGGGTGGCCTCCTGACGCCCTCACTCTCCTGCGGCCCTTCAGCCATGCACAGAGAAGGCATCCTGCAGGGCAAGAGCTGTTTCTTCCCTCCTTCTGCGAATGAGGAAACTGAACTTAGGGAACCCCTGCTCAGTCTGGCTGTTTTCACAAGGGCTGTTTGGATGTGGGCACTCTCAAGTGCTCAGATATGACAAAATGTCCTTTTCCCTCTCAAATCTTTGAGTCCACAAACAGAAACCTAAGACTTAGTCCTGGCGGGTTTGGTTGTTGAATGTCCTGAATGGCTCATGAGCTAGAGGCTCAGATTCCTTGTGGCTCTACTGAGATGTGGTGGAAGCTTGAAGTACCCCAAGGTCTTTGGAAAGCCTGAGTCTGGAATGGATTACTATGGGACCCTGTTTTTTCTTCTCTTCTTTTCCTTGTTGGCACATGCCATGATCTGTCACATCATTGAAAGCCCAAATTATGGAGCCATACAATCTTGGAACCTCAAGAACCATGAAACAAAACTAAACTTTTCTCTTTGTAAGTTAATAGTTTCAAGTATTTTGTTACAGTAAAAGGAGGCTTAGAGAGCACAGGCACACGCTGAGGCCCTAACACTGAATGGAGTCCCCAGAATATTTTATTCACTTATTTTTGTTTGGTTTGTTTTTATTTTGTGTTTTTTGTTGTTGTTGTTTTCTTTGTTTTGAGTTCTGTAAGGCAAAACTTTAAGTTTTTTCTTAACAATATTTAAGGATAGGAACATTTATAATGAGAACTTTTCCTAGAAAATAAAATGTGGGGCTGGTCCTTCATGGAAATAACCTGCTCTATCTGAGGGGTAACTACCCCTTCTGGTCTCAACAGTGGTCCCAGCTACACAGTCCCTCTTGGGCTAGAGTCTGAATGTCAGCTGCTATTATCCTTTACTTATATTGGGTCTTCATTTATTCATATCATCCACTTGGTCCTTGTTGACATCTCAGCTTTGGAATTCTGATTCCCTGTGGTCTGGGTTCATCTTAAGCCAGTCTTGTGGCTCAGCCTCAAGGATTCCCTCGGTGTGAATAGATGGAGGTTCCTCAGGAAATGTTGTAGGACAGAATTATACTACTGACAGCTGCCTGGAAGGAAAGCGCGGGGAGACTGTCGGTCAAGCTTTGTTTGATGTTCTGTACGTTCCTTGGTGAGTCTTTCCTCTTCCCTATAAAGACGAAAGGATTTGCCCCTAAGAGTAAACTCCTGGTCAACTGGGGCCCTGCTCCCATACACACTCATTCTTGGGCTTGTATTTCCTTGGACTGTGTCTAAGGATGTTTATTTAGCCCAATTCTTCTCTTAGAAAAAGCACGTCGCAGATATTGCATCAACAGACATGAGATTCCAGCATCCTCTCATATATCACTTTGACACTTCATTGAAAACACAAGAACACAATTTTCCCTTTAATATTATAATGTTACTACATCATCTACCTCTTTCCTTTCCTCCCTTCAAATCTGCCCATACACTCCTCCTCCATTCACAGCATCTTTGTTCATTGTTATTGCATGTGTATATCCATATGTTTATACATATATATCCCTAAATACAACCTGTTCAATCTCAATAATGTTACTGGTATATGTTTCTAGAGCCAACCATTTGATGTTGGATAATCAACTGGTGTGCTCTTCTTCCTTTGGGAAGACTGTTTCTTCCTCTCAGCATCTTGCCATTCCCTATAGTTCTTTGTATCAGGTATTAAGCCCTCCTGGGCTTTTTGCCACCCACTTTGACCATGTATATTGCTGTTGTCTTTGCTGGGGTCATGTTTGGGCAGTCATGTTGGTGAGAGTGGACGGCGGAAGTTTCTCACATTACTGGGAGGCAGACACAGAAACCTCCCAGGTCCTTTGGTTCTTACGATCTTTCTGCCTCCTATCCCACAATGAAAAAACACATTTTTAAATTGTGGCAGCCATCTGGAGACAGAATTGGCCCCCTGTTTGTTGATGCTCAAGGTTTTAGATAAGCTACTGGGAAGTACAGATCAGTTTCTACAGCAGTGGTTCTTGACCTGTGCTCGGGTATTTACATTATGATTCATAACAGTAGCAAAATTACAGATATGAGCAAGCAACAAAATAAATTTATGAGTGGGGATCACCATAACACAAGGAAGTATCTTCAATGGTCACAGCATTTGGAAGGCTGAGAACCACTGCTCTAGAGTAACGTCACACTGGAGAGTAAGTTTATAGTTGGGGTTACCACAATAAGAGGAACTATATTAAAGGGTCACAGCATTCAGAAGGTTGAGTACCGCCATTCTAGAGCCAGGTCACAGTGGAGAATAAGAGGTCAGAGCATGTGTCTATGTCCCTGTCTGGTCTCAGCAGCAGCTGTACATCAGCCTGCCTCTTTGCTTTAGGTCAAAGTATAAACATGCTATAGAGTAGGCCAGGAGCTGCAAATATATGCATAGAACAGACACAGCTGGTCGGCTTAAAGTAAATAAAGGAAAATACTAAGCATATTTCTTTAACAAATAGGAGAACCATATCTTCACAGACTTGGGGAGAAGGTGCGAATTTGTCAGGATCTGGCAGATCTGACTCTGGCAAATCTGTCATTGTGCTGACAGGCACAGTGGCTGAAAGATGGTATGTATGGACATCCTAGGCATCATTATGTAAATAGATGTCAAGGCAATCATTTTCTCCATGGGACGGTTGGATACTTAAGGACTTGAGCTACTGAAGCAAGAGCCCTGCATCTGGGAAAGGTTACAGGGTTCCATTACTATGGCCACATACCGAGATAATCACCCACGAAGGGGTAGAGGCTACTCTGGAAGAATGTACTCACATATAGCATGAAGAGGAGCAGGCCTGCAGCATACTACTGCAGAGGGGCAATGACTAAGTGCTGATATTTTAGTCTTGGGATCTGAGTTTGAGAGATTTTGGCCCAGGGTTGCTTGGCCTCTTTACAGTGGGCAGCATGGTGCAGCTCATTGCACTGGATGAGTTTGTCAAGTACACGACACTTGCCAAGGAGACCTTTTCCCTGTATGATGGTCAGGAAATAAAAAAAAGAGGATAGGGGGGTTAGAGATAATACCTGCTTTAAGAGCACAACCCTAACGATGTAACTTCCATTCACTAGAGGTCACTTCCTAGCGCACAATGTTCCTTCCTACTAGCACAGGTCAGAGGGCAAGCCTTCAAACACATGGGCCTTTGGAAGACATTATCAATCTAAACCAGAGCAGTGGGAATCTTCTAACCACAGCACCTCTCACACTTCTCAGGTAACAGTCTAGTTTTCACCATTGCTGGTTTTGGGGGAGTCACGACCATGACATCCACTGTAAACACTGGTGTCTAAGCATTCAGCTTCTACCTAAGTTCTGGATCTGATCGGTTTCTGACCATGTTCTGCAGCTGCCTGTAAGAGAACAAATCCTAAGTAATACTTCCTACATGGGGCCGGTCTTACCCATCTGGAGCAGTGGAGTCAGGGCCAGTTGATTTATTTCCCAGCTGAAGTCACCTAGTCCTTAGAAGTAGCCCACCTGTACTCACAGGACCAAGTCACACCAAACAGCATCTGTCATGGCCCCAAAGCCACAGTCTTGGTGGCTACTTCTCTGGATTCTGAGACTAAAACAGGAGGCTTTATTAGTCCTTCATTAGTGTACTACAGACTAGGAAAGATGCAGTTGTCTCATCCTTCAGTCCTGTGCCTATGAATCCAGCTCTCACACCCACCCAACCCTCTTACCATGTCATTCAGTGGTTAGTGCTCTATCCCTCAGGTCTCCTGGCAACCGCAGAGCCTCCCTTTGGTATAGAGAATTGCTTTGAAGACTCCTGTTGGCAGAATGGCAAAAATTGACCACCTCTGGTGTTCCATAACTTTCGGTCCACATGACGCTAAGACTGGGTACACCAGACCTAATGGAAAACCAGAACAAAAGCTGAGAACAAAAGTTCAGTGTTGTTTGGGTTATGCCTTCGCTAGAGGAGATCTGACATTTATATTTCCTAAAATAGAACATTTGACTGAGTCAGGTGGCTACCATCCAGATGGAACGCCTCCACTGGGGAGGGACAAGTGCTGACTTCCCTCACGGTATTTAGTCTTTCTTGTATTTCATGTGAGGTCAGAATTGTGCCCCATGGTTCCTCTGATAAGAGCCATAGCAATTGGTGCAGAAGCAAGCCCACTAGAGTCTCTTCTCTAAAGGGTACTTGTGGGCTGGGCCTGTGGGGAACCTCCCTAATCCATAATGACTTCTTCTACTGGTTCAGTATAATTAACCTTCAGAAACAACCACTGTAGTGTGCTAATGTTTCAAAATGTTGACTTCAATTTTGAGGCAGTGTGAAGTTTTTTGAATTGATTTTCAATATCTCTGCTACTTGGCAATTTATTAAAAGAAAATGTAGGTATCAGCTCAAATAGCTTTTATAGATGACTTACACACACAATGAGCCTCCCCTAGGACACATTTAACTTTTAAGGATGCCAATCAAAATGGCTGCTAACTGGGGCTGGAGAGGTGGCTCAGAAGTTAAGAGCACTTGCTGTTTTTGCAGAGGACCCTATTCCCTTCCCAGTACTCACACAACAGCTTACAATCATCTATAACTCCAGTTACAGGGATCCAGCATTCTCTGCAGACCTCTGCAGGCATCGGGCATGCATATGGTGCACACACAAGCAGATCACTCATACACATAAAATAAAAATAGTACATGCATCCTTTCTGAGTGGCAGCTAATTGTCCTTAAATGTGGACTTCCGTTTCCTCAGCTCCGCTGGCAGTGGCATGTAAAACATGAGTAGAAAGCCGCTTCAGAAGAGCCCAGTGCATGGGACCTGGGAGACTCCAGTGAGCAGCGGCTGAAGGACCTGGAAGCCAGAGGTGGAGACACAGAGACTCCAGCGAGCATCAGCAGAGGGGCAGCTGTGTGTGTCCAGGACCATCGACGTCATGACAAGGAAGATGCTCACTGAGCAGCAAGAACAAGGGTTCATATGCCGACTAGACAAGAAGGAACTGCAGCCACTAAGATGCTCTCATAGCCAGCATGGATCACTTAGCTGTCTCAACTGCCTGGTTTATCCCGGTGGGATTTGAAGGTATGTCTCAGTATCTGGCCAGCAAAGTGGTGGTTACAACCTGTAGGGCAAGGCCTATGGGCACACAAGAAACGATCAATCAAACAAACAAACAAACAAACAATCAAACAAACAAACAAACAAACAATCAAACAAACAAACAATCAATCAATCAAACAAACAAACAAACAAACAAACAAAACGTGAGATACATTAATTCATGACTTCAAGAAGAATTTTATTTCCTGGGCTGAAGAGATGGCTCGGTGCCTAATAGCACTCACTGGCTACCCTCCCCCGGAGGACCTGGGTTTGATTCCCAGCACCCACAATGGCAGCTTCACAATCATCTATAACTCCGGTCCTAAGGAGTTACAATACCCTCTTTTGACCACTGCTTATTCCTGGTGCACAGATAAAACACCTATACACATAACAATAAAAGGGGGAGTGGATTTTAAAGAATTTTCTACTAAAAGGGTCCTTCTGGAGATTCACTCTCAGAGCAGTATATTTAGAGGCCCAAAATGTTTCATTATAAAGACACTTGCTTTTTACTCATGCAAGCAGCTCCCAAACTTCCTGAATACAATGTTTTAAATCTTTGCCTAATGTTTCTACAGATCTGGGGAAATACTTCAGTGAGCAAAGTGCCCGGGATGCAAGCATGGGGGCCTGAGCTAGCATCTCCAGCATCCTCGTTTTAAAAAGCCAAGTAAAGCCGATGGGCACCTGCAAACCTAGTGCAGGGAGTGTGGGGCGAGGTGGGTTCAGGGGCCTCACTGGCTGGCGAACTTATCTAGCTAAAATGATGAGCTAGAGGTTCAGTGAGAGAGCCTGTCTCAATATTCAGGTAGATAGGAATTCACCTGATATCTATTCTTGGCCTCTACGTGTACTCATAAGTATATGTGGCCCACCCATGCACACATATGCCATAACACATGCCCACGCATGCACGTGCACACACACACACAAAATTAAGATTAAAAAGGATATCTATTCTGTATGTGGGAATTTTAATATTTTAATTATGAGGGCTGGAAGATGGCTCGGTGGATAAAATACTTTCCATAAAAGTTGAAGGACCAGAGTTCAGATCCCTGGAATTTACATAAGGCCAGATGTGCATGGGGACACACCTGCGATTCCTGCACCCAGAAGGAAGAGACAAGAGAACCTTGCAGTAAACTGCATGGTCGCACTATCTCTTGCTGGCAAGATCTGTGTTCATTTAACCCTGGCTCGGTGAATAAGATGGAAAATAACACCAACCACCTCAGCCTTCATACGCGTGCACCCCCATGCGCACATGCATGGATGCGCATCACACGGGCATATGCATATTAAACTGTGTGAAACTGCAGCAAAGCAGGGTGGTGAAGAAGCCCCACCATGAGGGGTCGGGGGGAATCTTTAGGAAGCAGACTCTGAGAGTGAATCATGGAGGTGGCATTCTCAAGTTCATCTCACCAAGGAGCCATGCTAGCCATGGGGGAGGCTAGGGCTCTGCTGTACTCACAGCAATGATGCATCTCTCATAAACATCTCTGCAGCTGACATGCCTTTAGTGTCCCATGTTGAGGCAAGGGGGTCAGGCACTCACAAGTCCCATCCCCTGATTTGTCCTCTAGTTTAGAATGCATGGCAGGATCTCCTGGGTTGAGGGCAATTCTTAGGAGACCAACTGGTGTCCCCAGTTCTTAAGAGTCCCAACGCACAACTGGAAGGCAGGGCTCTGTTAAGGTTTGGTCTGTTGCTATGTATTGAAATGCTAAATTCTGTACCCCAAGGTCTAGGCCTACAAGGGACTTCTCACCTTTACAAGCTTTTGCTGTGCAAACCTTGTTCCTTGATTTAAAACTATTGGTGAAATAAAATTGGCTGCAGCCAGTTACTGGAGGGATTAGAGGTGGGTGGGTTTGGGGTGGGTGATGGAGAAGAGAGAGAAGGAGGAGAAAGGAGGAAGGAAGCTGCCATGAGGGGAGATAGACCAGAGCACGTGACCAGGAAAAACAGCAAGTTTCTGGGGGAACACCACTGAGGAGGCAGCCAGGCCAGCAGTTAGAGGAGCAGATTCAGGGCTACCAGTAATTGTCAAAGCCAAATGAAGTAACCATATTCTGAGTCTCATTTACTTGTAAGCTACTTGGGGATAAGTTTAAATTGATTCTACTACAGGGCACTTCAGCCTCACAGAGGGTCATGGGGGCAGCATTGCCACAGTAGCCTCCCAAAGGGCAAGAGGTGTCACCATGGCAACCTCACAGGCCACACTTCATGCTGCTTGATCATTTGCTTTACATATTGTCTTCTCCAGATCTCTGGTTGCGTTTTATTTTGGGGGCACACATAACAAAGGAAAGTGCAAGGGACTGCAGTCCACACCGTAGATCACGCAGAGGTTGCACACATAGACTCCCTCCTTGAGCACTATTCAAAGCCCCTTCCTCAGGGTTGGCAGCCGTGTTAGGCCAGATAGTTTGCCTCAGGTGACATCCAGGCTTTTAGCACTCAAGGATCTGAGCCTTAAGATCATGACAACTGCCTTCCATTTGTGTCCAAATGTGCTCAATCATTTCCCCCCAACCCCTGTCCTTGCTGGACATCTTCTTTGTATGCAATCGGGACAGTGACTTTTTTTTTTTTTTTTTTTTGTCTTGTCATTGACACAAGGAAGCAAAAGTGGCCCTCTGTCACCCTAGCTGACCCAGATGGAAAGCTAGAACTTCTAAGCATTGGAGTGGGAACAAGTTCCACACATGAGTTGGTAGAAAGCAGCAGTGAATTCTTGCTTGTGGCTTCTTGGACCCACACAGTTTACATTCTGAGCACCCAGCACCGTACTGTGGCAGTTCATCTAGAGAATTATCTTTCAGATTTTTAGTCTCAGGACCTCCTTATACTCTAAAACTTACCTAGGATGGCCCAAATAGCTTTTGTCTCCTTAGGTGATAGCTGCTGATACTGTACTAGAAACTAAAACTAAGCACATTTTAAAACACTGCTCTTCGTTTGAAGATGGTGACAAGGTCTGCGTTGCACGTAACCAGGAAGAACGTCATAACTCAAATTAGCATGAGATTAATTTTAACCTGGATAGTGTGTGACAGTGTCGGGTGTTTCTGAGTATGAAGGAGCGTGATAAAGGACACACGCTGGTGAGTGAGTTTGACTTGCTTTAGTTTATAGTGCCTGGTACCTGAGAGAACCTATGAGATGTGTTATCATCTAGGTAAAGCCTGCCCTACATTCTTGAGACTTCTCCCTTGACTCCTTGGCCTTTCTTGCTGACCCTACGGAGTATGCTAGTTACTGATGTCTGTGCCATCTGCCTGGTTCTCTGCTCATCCTTGGTGATTCAGAGGAAACCATTGCCATTATTAAAGCATACGTGCGTTATTTTATTACTGTGTTTACTTTCTATGGTTTAAAAACATCACTGCTATTTCAGTTAAATAAAGCTAAATGACATTTCCAAGCACCCATAATCCCTGTTAAATCAGATGTCCAATCCCCTCTGACAACTTTATTATTTTTACCTTCTCAAAAATCAGGTCCAAATATAGAACTCTAAAGAGGAGAAAGGATTTTTCAGGATATCTTTTACATCAATCTATTTTGGGACTCCCAGAGGACCCTGGCAGTGTGGAGGGGGGAACCACCAAGATTTGTTCTTTCACCTTATCCAGCAGGAGGTGCTGAGAATAATCAGGGTTCTGCTGCTCTTGCAGAGCTGCCTGGGAAAACTTGTCAAATCAAAGACATAGATGATGAGATGTGGAGATGTAGACTATTTCATACAGATTTTGGAAAGCACATATTTCCATGGCTCCCCTCAGGATGCCCCTTCCATGTACTTTAACTTGGCAGGAAGGACTTTGCTCTGATGCTGCTTTGCCTGTTGATAGGAAGAGACAAACTCTAAGATCAGTCATAATTCAATTATTTGCTTGGACAATGGCTTAATTGAATATAGTATGAGACGGACATCAGACATACACCTGGGGAAATAAGAGTAGCAGGTATGTATAAGATGTCTTGAATCAGTTTATAGCATAGCATATTCCTAGGATGTGCTTGGTATAGCCTGAGAATATGACTGTGGTGTCTCTCAAATTTTTCCTCCATCCAGTTAAGCTCATTCATGTTAAAAAAAAAAAAATCAGAAATGACCTTGGCTGGCTTCTCTGAAGCAGGTCAATGACTGCTTTAGAGACGAAGCTTGCTTTGGAGCGGTTTGGTGGCCTTATAGCATTTCCTTATCTGTAACAGTATTCTTCTAATGGACTGGATCAGACCCTTACATCCAAAAGACATCAACAATGAATTAACCATAGCCATTTCCACTGCCACGCAGCAATGTAACAGTTCTGGCAGGAACCATCCGACTAGAAACATTAGTCACCCGAAACTGGAATGTCCCTAGGAATCTTATGGTGGGAGAAGGAAATAGCTGAAGACTGGTGCCACCCAGGAAGAGAGTTCATACAGCTCTGCATGTTAGATCACCTTGTGGAGAGATTGGTGAATGATGGATGGGTCATCCCTTGACCAGGACTGTTCCTGTACGCACACCTCTTGCTCTATGTGTAAATCTCAACCTCTTGTTAGAATCTTGGAAATGGATCAGAGTGAAGACACTAGGTCTCTTTATATGTTCCTCTTCCCATTATGCCCACATTAAATAAATCCCCACTCTCTCCATTTTTTTTCTTGACTGTTTAATTGGCCCATAGAGAATGAGTGGTTAAGCCTAAATTATTAGGGCTGCCAGGCACCAGGCTCTGACCCTAACAACCCTGGTATAAAAAAAAAAATTAGCCCTTTGTTTGGCAGATGTTTTCATGGTGGTTCTGTAATCAGTTGTGAGCCAGAATCTATGTCTTCCATAAAAGAGGTCCG
>NC_034601.1:18083015-18101359 GCF_900095145.1 Mus pahari
CATGGATAGATATTGTGTGAATTTGGTTTTGTCATGGAATACTTTGGTTTCTCCATCTATGGTAATTGAGAGCTTTGCTGGGTATAGTAGCCTGGGCTGCTATGCCAGGTTCTTACAAGTGTAGACGTGTAGACACATTCCCAAGGCAGCTTTTAAGACATGCCAGTGGACTGGCTCAGGGTGTCCAGAGCTTTCACTTAGGAAGCTCCTAGGTTGTGAAGTCAAGGGGCAGCTGGACCAGAGTGAACAAGGCAGCTTAGAGGAATGGACACCTGCCCTAAAGTAGTTGCTTTCCAGTGTAACCAAGAATTTACTGTTGTCTTTCAGGCTTAAAAGTAAGCAATACTGTCCCTTTCTTCTTAAACTTCCTGTGACCTACAATGACTTGTTAGACTCTGTTTTTATAGGCTGAAATTTGACATTTTAAAATGAGACCTGATTCTCACTGACCTTCTACTCTCAACAGGATTAGTGCTGTCAACTTGACAGTACCTAGCAAGACCTGAGAAATGGACCTCTGAGCATGCCTGTCAGGGAGATTATCATGGTTACAGTAATAAATTAGGGAAGACCCACTTTAATTGTGTTCTCCCATTTCCTGGGCAGAGGATAGGACTATACAGTGGAGAAATCTGACTAAGCATTAGCAAGCATTCATTGTTGTTTTGTTTTGTTTTGTTTTGTTTAAGATCTATTTTGTGTGTGAGTGTTGTGACTTCAGGTAGAGCTACACACCTTGTGTATTCAGTGCTGAGAAGCTCAGAATTGTCTGTCCCATTCCCTGGAACTTGAGTGACAAATGGTTGTGAGCTGCCATGTGGGTGATGAGATTCGAACCTGGGTCCTCTGAAAGCACAGGCAGCCAGTGATCTTAGCTGCTGTCCCATATCTTTAGTCCTAGCTCTGTTTTGTCATTACAATGTGACTGACTGCTGGAAGCTCCTGCTGCCTTGATTTGCCCTCAATGGCAGAAGTATTACCCAAACTAAACCCACTCCTTCCATAGATTACTTTTATCTTGCATTTGATCCTAGCCACAGAAGAGAAACTGTGGCATGCTCTGAAATCAGAAAATCCTGTTAAATCTCCTTTCTTGACAGTTCAATAGAAATCTAATTATATCAACTCACACTAGGATGTGAATGAAGATAACCCGCATGAGGGTATTTTATTTTTAATTTTTTAACCAACCATTAAAAATAATTTCACACCTATAGAGAAAAATATCCCAAGTGAAAAAGATTTACTATATACTCTCCTTTGAAGTACATTTGTTTTATTACTTCTGTTTCTACACACACACACACACACACACACACATACACAGAGAGAGAGAGAGAGAGAGAGAGAGAGAGAGAGAGAGAGACAGAGACAGAGACAGAGACAGAGACAGACAGACAGAGTGAAAGTATTAGGGTTGCATTTCCAAGTGCACCTCCCCCAAACAAGAACAGTCTTTGCATGGTTCTGGCGCAGTGTATAGCTGTAGATACACCCACTTTTTTCTAATTATCTCAATATCTTTTCTAGAAATGCATCCACGATGATCCCTTCGTGTTCCTTTCCTTTTCGATCTTAGAGACAATGCTTGGTACCTCTAGTTCATTTATCCCTTTTCTTTGACCTTTTTAATGTGTGGCAGCCCCCTGATTTTCAGTAGTTCTCAGGGATATGGGAGTGTGGGGTGTGCACAGGTCAGTTGCTTCTCTGATGTTTCCTCTGAGGCCTCAGGTTCTGGACTTGGCTGTGTTCTTTCTGTACTCTATTGGATGCAGATGGGGATCTTAGCATCTATGGTACAGATACTATGGTTTCTAGGATGTTTCTTTGTAAAGTTAACTACTATTCCATTGATCATTACTAAGTGTCCTACAGAAATACTCCATGAGATCATACACTAGGTTTCTCATCAAATTTTCACCCATTTGTTCTAGAATCTACCCTTGAATAAACCCATCAATGAATGCCAATGGTAGTTTTCAAACTTTGTTGGGTTTTTTTTCTCTTCTATATCTATAAGCTGACCCAATGGAGAGTCTTTTCTTGTCTTCAGTTTATCTAGTTCTTTACATAGACACAGATTCATGAGTTATTATCTTTAATAGCTTTTAGCAAATTAATACCATTATTTTCATGCCCTAATAGGCTCATATTTAAGGATTTAAGAACCCCAGGAATGATGGCTACAATATTTGAATTTAGAAAGAGGTTGATTTTCCATTCAAATGTGTCTGTAAATTCTACAGTGTAGCAGGCAATGGTGAGCAATGTGGCCTTTGTTAGCTCAGTGCTCCCAAAGATGCTCCAACCTCCCACAGCTCCTCCCTCCTTCCTTGTCCCACAGTAGGTTCCAAGCTAGAGGTGGGAGGGTCCCTAGAAATCCTCGGGTCCATGGTTTCCAGGCTGCTTGAGAGCTTTATGTCTACAAACACTGGGTGAAATGATTTAATAGGGCAAATGCCCAGATGCCTTGCAAACTTGGGCTGAGGGTATGTGTTTAAAAGGCAGTCAGTTCTTCTGAATACCACCCCAGCATGATATTGCAAAAGCAGAGATACCCACTAGGAGGCTTCTTGGCCAGGTGACATCTGTTTCCCTGCTGGGTGGGGTTACCACTATCTAGTTCTTTGAAAGATCTGAAGGTTGGGCCCCATCTGGGCCCTGTGTGGAAAGTACATGATGTCTTCAGCATCCAGACTTGCGTTCCACTTCTGGGTGGTGGCTGGAGGGGAACCAAGGGCAGTAGCAATAGTTTGTAATGTTTCAAGAGTCTCTTGGACAAGCCTGACCAACAACTCAGAAGAGGAATTCTTTGGGGGTGGGGGTGGGGTTGTTAGGTAGCCTTCAGCTCTTAGAGGGAGCCTTGTTAGCCCAGATGGGAAATTTTCATTTAAACTATATTAATATACATATTACATCTATAGATCGATATTTCCATACCGGATGGTATGGGATGAGATCTCCTGAGCTGTGGTAGGTCTCATTCTCCATCCTCCCACTCTCCAAGCTGACAGACCATGGCCTCCAGAGAAGGCTCCTAATGGTGTTACAGGAGATGAAAGTAAGCAGGGGTGTGGGCAGCCAGGCCTTACTGACAAGGCACAGTGACTAATGAGTCTGTGTTGTCCTGGGCTGAACTACCACCCAGGCAGGGATGGACAAGTGAGGTGACTTCTGCGGTTTGAGCAACTTTGCAAAGGCAGTCAAGCTTGGGCTCACTGGTGATTACAAACACATCCACACTCTGCCTGCAACTTAGAAGGCAATCAGTCACACAGCACTGAAGAGGCTTGGGATGGTTTTAAAAGAAGCCCACAAATTCTTGAAATGCCTTCCTTCAATGCAGACTAATTTTTCTCCTCTCGAGTGTGGATTGTTCCGCGTGACTCACTGCTAATCAGTAGGACGTAGTGGAAATGACGGGATAAGACTTTCAAGGATGGGCTTTAGAAACATTTGTTATTCTGCCTTGCTCTTTCCTGTGGAGCTTGTACTTTTTGGGAAGACCGCTGCCACCTCAGGGAGGGGCCCACTGGTAAGGAACTGGATATCTGAGCCTTGGAAGCAGTTCCACCAGCCCAGTCAAGCTAATTGTCACACACTCCCTCAGGAAAGACCTGAGCCTGAGCCAGGCATCCAAACCACCTCTGAATTCCTGACCCACAAACATTTCCAGATAATAGAAAGTGGTTACTTAAGCCACTAAGTTGTGTGGCATTTTGTTACACAGCAATAGACAACTAATTGTTTCCATAGCAACCGTAACAAAAGGTATTATGGGCTCAGCTTGAATGCCAGGCTTGCTAGAGCCTGCTTCCTCGTGGGGTGCAAGCCCATTTGACCCCCCTGTCACTCACTGCTGCTCTCATTTAGCTGACTATGGTTTCCCTTAACCTCCCTCTGGTCCCAGGTGTGCCTTGGGCTGTGACAAAGCAACTGCTTGCTTTCCATGCTGTGGTCCACTGAGCGAGCCCACAGGTGAGAAGGGAGCTGTGCATTCCGAGGGGCCCTGGGAAAGACAGGGGAAAATTGCCAGTGTTTCCCTACCCTCTACACGTAGCAGCACAGATCTCGAGATGCATGTGTGTTAGTGCAGATGCTGTGTCTGTGTCACGAGCTGTGTGGCTCATGAGATTGCTGCCATTTGAGGCAACAATCTCCAGTCGCTACATGTGCATGCCAGAGATCCCCACAGCTGCCTTTTGGCAGTCAGCCATCTGCCTTCAAGGTCAAGAGTATTCAAGGAGATGCTTAACTTACATTTGCCTGTCACACACACATACACACACACACACACACACACACACACACATATACACACACACACACACACACACGCATGGATCCACTCAGGATCAGTCTGCAAGGTATGGCAGAGGGGCACAGGGTTCCCATGCATTTGCTGGGTGCCCACTCTCCCCACACCTCCAACACATTCAGCAGCCCAGTGGCTCTTTAACCCGCCTTCTTGGGCTTGGATAGAGGCTGTATGTCTTAGGTGTGATTGGATGCATCACTGGACCTTAATGAGTCTGGGCTTTGCTCCTCCCCTGTCTTCTGGAAACCCAAAGTAGAAACTCCAATCCTCTGCTCACAGGGTTGGTCCTTCTGACTACCAGACCCTATCCTGAGGCAACCTAGGAGCCCTGGCCACCAGCCCTCTCACTAGCAACTGAAAAGCACTTAACTGTGTAGAGATTCAAGGGCTTTAAAGGCTGAATGCCAGGAAGCAGAAGGAGGAGATAGAGAACACACCTTTTATTTCTTATATATTGTGATATATGATAGCCCTTCGTGCAGCCATGCTAGGAGAGCTGGATTCTCAGAGGCCTTGACGAGTGGGTGTCAAGTGTCCTAATGACATTGTGTGTCCTCACTAGATGATACAGGCAGTGGCAGTAATATCAGTGCTGACCATGACCTTTAACTGTATCCCAGGTCCTGGTCTACATGTTTACAACTGCTGTCTTTTTCCTTGATGAGAAATCTGTTCTGGGTCAAGGTTACCACCTGCTCACAGAGAACACAGAGTAACTGGACAGGTGTCAAAGGTAAGCTGGCTTCAGAATCCATTCTCCTAACCGTAACTCCACACCGCCTCCTCCTCCTCAGGTCTGGCCCATGCTAGGGCTATATTGGACGTTGTAGAACCATTACTATTTCTTATTTCTTGTGTGCTAGCTTTGTGTCAGAATCTAGGTGGGGCCCTTGAAATGCACTAGAAAAATTAATGCTCACAGCCGATGTAGCTGTTCAGCATAGGTACTTTGTGGACATGTGGGGATGCAGTGAGTCATGTTTAGATCCTGCCCTCAAGTGTTTCCCAGCCCTAGAAGGAGGAAACGTGTGTGTGTGTGTGTGTGTGTGTGTGTGTGTGTGTGTGTGTAGTGGTCCTCCATTTTGTGTTCTCCCCAAATTCCCATGCTGAAATCCTACCTCTGAAGGTGACGGTATTCAGTGAGTGATAAGTCTTTGGAGATGTGATTAGGTCATGAGACAAATCCCAACTGAATGAGATTAGTAGCATATGGCGAGAGTGAGTTCACCCTTCTACCATGTGAGAACCAGGAAGGGGCCCTCACTGGAGCTACAGACACCACAAACTCTACCCCCCGCCCCCCAGCCTCCAGAACTGTAAAGCCATGCACATCAGTCATTTGGAAGTGACCCAGGCCAAAAGGACTAAGACAAATAGTAACACAGAGGAAAGAAAGCGTAGCTGATACTTGTGCTGACTTCTGGGATAAGCAGATTTGAGCTGCCTGCTGACTGAGAAAGAGAAAGGAGGAGACTTTCTACAAAAGAGATTGGTGTAGACCGGTAGCCTAGAGTAACGAGGCTTCTCTGAAAGGAGAGTAGTGGGGAGGAAGATGGAAACCACCAGCCAATCTCCATGTCTAACACAGACGGGCTCTTGGATGAACCTGTGGTCCTGAGGCTGACTATTCTGTATCTGTGGTGGTTGTATGAATTTAACACACACACACACACACACACACACACACACACACACACACACACACAAACTCACACGTGTGCACGCCAGCCCTATTAAAAAAACTGTCAGGCCCTCAGAGACCCCAGGACCCCATTATTATGAGAGATTGTGATATCAACAAGCCCTTCATCATGGCTCGGTTTCTTGATATCACCCTTTACTATCAGTTTTTATCTGGAGAATAAAACTCGCAGCAACAGAGCTTCACACTCCTTGTGAGCCTGTTGCATAAACACGCATTAACACGTGTAGCAACTGCTTCACACCTGTGAGTGGAGGACCATGCCATCAACGGCACAGAGGCGATAAGATTCTTCCCCTCGGATCCCTTTATAGAGATTCCAGAGGAAAGAGATCTAGAATTCTGAGACCTAAATTGTGTATGCTTCCACTTAAGGGGGAGAAAAATTAAGACTGGGTCTGACTGTGTAGCCCTGACTGGCTTGGAACTCACTGTGTAAACCAACCTGGCCTTGAACTCACAGAGATCCACCTGCCTCTGTCTCTCCTCTGTCTCCTGAGAGCTGGGATCAAGTGTGGCCACTAGACCTGGCCTTTGGAGAGTTTAAAGAAGAAGGAGAAGAAGAAGAAGAAGAAGAAGAAGAAGAAGAAGAAGAAGAAGAAGAAGAAGAAG
This sequence comes from Mus pahari, assembly GCF_900095145.1. Classification (NCBI taxonomy): domain Eukaryota; kingdom Metazoa; phylum Chordata; class Mammalia; order Rodentia; family Muridae; genus Mus; species Mus pahari. The sequence continues at coordinate 18,089,648 of NC_034601.1, forward strand.
AAGAAGGAACATTTCATACAAGGTAAGCTTTGAAAGTCATATTTAGAATGACTGAAGAAAGAACAGCAAATATTAAATCTTTAAAATGCTGATCGAGGTCATGGACACAACAAAAATCCAGCAAAAAACAATGCAATACTTTATGGTTTATTAGCATGTGATTACAATATTTTTCATTATTTTTCTGAACGGTGTCCTCTGGGTAACATCTACAAATGGAGCTGACACAGTAATTTATTCAAAGAGAAGCCAGAGATCAAAGCTGTATCTCTAATATATTTGGTCAAATGTATCTGTGCACTTACTGACAGTTTGGGCATTTCTGCTTCAGGCTCACTTAGAATGTCATGTAAATGTTTGTAGATGTTGCAAATTTAAAGGAAATATCACAGATTTCCCTTCCTATATGATAATGAGACCTTAGGCATGCCATGTGTTTTGTAGTAATACCAAATCTCGTTTGCATTGGGAATGTCTTGTTGGCTTAGTATTAGCTGCCTCACCGTGGCAGTCAGTTTTCACATTAAATAGTAAGAAATAACAATCTTTTCCCTATGTGTCTGATGACCCAATCCTTTTATTGACTGCATTATTAAACAATTCAAGGGTCTATGCATTTCTAGACTATTGGAAAGATGTCTATTCCTTTTTTAAAAATTACTTTTGATCTAGTAAAACAATTTTTGGTTATAATTTTGCTCTTAATGTCAGACTAATTTCTATTCATTTCATTGTTTTTCTTTGTTTTATCAACTCTCGTTGAGATTTTCTTCTACTAGGAATAACAAAAGTGTACCCTTTGTATTTCCAAATTGGAAGTCTACACTTATACTCTCTTTTAAATTTTCTAAAATTTACTTATCTATTTTGATCTTTGAGACAAGGTCTCATTGCATAGCCCAGGGTGGCCCGAAACTCTCTCTGTAGACCAGACTGGTCTTAAACTTAGAGCAATCCTCCTGCCTCTGCCTCCAGAGTTCTGGGACTTTTAGATGTGTACTACCATGCCCAGAACAGATGGGCATTTCTCTTTGGTTCTGGAGGTCAAATGTCCCAGGTGAACGCACAGCAGATGGCTTGCCTGTGATGTCCAATTCCTGGCTCACAGATGGTGGTCTGTCTGTCTGCACCCTCACTTGACACAGAGCAAGATGGGAAGCATCAACTCCTACCTCTTCTTCCTCTTCTCTTTTAACTTCTTTTATGTGTGTAGGTAGGTGAGCATGCCACGACATACGTGTGGAGATCAGAGTACAACTTATAGAAGTCAGTTGTCTCCTTCCATACTGTGGGCTTCAGTGATCAACTCAAGTCATCAGGACTCATCAGGTGCCCTTACCCTTTTATTCAATGAACTCACAAGCCTTACAGATTAAACTAAAATTGCACATCAAACTTGTGAATCTGTAGGTGGACCCTCTCATGTTTAAATTTCCTCTGAGTTTCAAAAATGCATATGTCAGAACCTGAACAGATCTGTAATGGTAGAGCAAGCTCAAGCCACATAATTTCAGAGTTGGAAGCTATAGGTATGTTGACATCAAAAGAAACCCTCTGGTTCTGAACATTTGTGCAGAAGTTTACCTGGATGTCATGTCTACATCAGATCACAAACATAAATACACCTGCATAAGGGAGTGATTGTTATTTGAGCCATATCATTAATCATATCCCAATAAATGTAAGTTATGTTGTCTCCAACTCAACTTCTGTTTATCCAGATAACCTACTGGCCACGTGTTCTACAACACTGTTTTGCATAAGGGGCTGTGATGGAGAGAGACGTTGGCCCGAACCAGGTGCAATAAGTAGTTTTTATTTTATCCTCTATTTTTTAAAAAAGTGAGTGTCTCTGAAGAACTTTCAACTGCCAAAGCTGGCATAATTTGAGCAATGGTGGTAAAGGGATTGCAACATACAGAAATAGCTATGTATACATGTATAATAATATAAATAAGATAAATTATTAAATAAAGAAACAAAAAATAGATAGTTCATCCTTTTAGAACAGTTCTAAGTAATAAATATAGAAAGAGATTTTAAAAATCGAAGAATTGCCACCTGGAAAACACTACTCAATAATAATCATAGTTATAAACCATCAATGGATGTTAAGATCAATAGATAAAGAATGATACTAAACAGGATATCTATAGAGAAAGTGCTTGTTCCATCAGATACTTGTGAATGCCTAGGGTGAAATATCAAATCTTACAAAAGAGATTTTAATCCACCTGGTGGATACCATCTTACCACATGCTTTGGATCCACCTGGTGGATACCATCTTACCACATGCTCAGTGCTACCATCATCAGTAATGAGATGTCATGGAACATCTGATACAACATCACTCTTACATGAATAATATGCAGGGTCTGTGGTTTGGAGCATAAAGGGGTATCCCCTGAAAACAGAAGGTGGATACTGTATCTCACACCTCTACCACGCAGAAGGAAGCCCAGCTCCTGGCAAGCCTCTCCAGCTTCTAGAGACAGCACCTAGTGATACTGCCCTGTCTATCTGCAAAGTATATTAGTCAGTTTTCTGTACTGTAACAAAATGCTTGAGATGAATCAACTTAAAAAGAGAGAAGGTTGACTGTGGCTCAGTTTCAGAAGTGGCAGTCTATGATCATCATGGTAGGACCCCATGACCGAGAGGCTGCTTACCTTCAGGTGTCCAAAAATGAAAGTAGAGAAGGGAGTGGGTGGAGGACGAGTGTGTCAGTGTCCCACACTTCTAGTAACTTATCTTCCCTCCACTAGCCCAAACTTATTAGAGATTGCGTTGTCTGACCTCTGTGGTGTCATGGGTTAGGGACAAAGCCTTCCACCCACAGCTTTTTCAGGGATATGGAAGAATCAAACTACTCAATCTGGGTAACAAGGAAGATGGACATCAGCTTTGAGTCACAGAAGTATAGAGTCCGGTACCAGAAGCTGTCCTGTGTGGCCCAAATGATGGCCACTTGAGAGATGTTGTATAGCTAAAGAGATCTAGAAAGAAAGGGGTTGAGATTGGTTTAAAGAAAGTATTGTCCCAGTTTAGAGGGTGTTAGCCAAAAAGTGGACTTCTTTGACAGTACGTATAGTCTTAGGGTGGTCTTTACAAACAATAGTGAGGGAAATCCTCCCGTTGGACAGAGACATTAAATGAACATGGTCATTTAATGTTGTGACTCAGACATGAATTGCCCTCTAAAAGGCTCATGTTTTGAAGGGTTAGTCCCTATCTGCTGGCAATGAAATCGATTGGGTTATTAGGCCGTTAATGTCATCAATGGATTGTTGGCTGGTTGTTAATGATAAGTTCACAGCTCAATGGGCCATCAGGAAGTGAAGCTCTTGTTAGAGGAAGGGCAGGATATATCTTCACTTGCCACCTAATCTGTCTCTGCCTCCAGTCTACCATGGGTGAGCCGCTTCACCCCCCACTAAACTCTCTTGCTGCCATGATGCTCTATCTTGTGCCTCAGGCCTAAAAGCAATAGAGACAGGTGACTGGAAACTGAAGCCATGGATCAAAATAAACATTTACTTCTTTAAATCATTCTTTTTTCAGGTATTTTTGTCTCAGTGATAGAAAGTGACAGACACTCATGGGAAGAGACATCAAGCAGGAGTCTATAGCTCACGACAACGATGAAAAATCACTAGAATGGCGAGGCAGGGGCCTGAAAGGATGAAGGGACTGGGAATTAGAAGCAGGTGGATCAATGAGAGGGGAGTTAGAGTGAAGTCCATGTGCTGCATGCTAACTCCCCATGGAGAGCGTCTACCTGGGTGGGTGCTGACCTCTGTGGAAATGGAATCCATCCCTCAGGACACTAATCATACCTGTTATGGTTTAATCCTCTAAACAGTCACATTCTGGAAGCTTGACTCCAACTGTGGCGACACTGAGGTCACATGGCCTTGAAGAGGAGCCTAGTAGAAGGTCATTCAATAAAGAGGCCCTACTCAGTCAGGAGTGGGCCAGGTCTGGGAGGAGTGACTAGGTAGCCCCTCATGGATGTCTTCCTGCCCTGTCTGTGTGTGCCACTTCTGTGTGTCTCTGCTCGCCTTTCCACTCTCATTATTTAATATGGCCCTGGGCCAGCACCAAGCTGTTTGGTCTTTCTAGCCATAAGCACTAAAAGTCAAATATAGCCTTTTTTTTTTTTCCTTAGAAAATTCTAAGCCTTTGTGTAGGGAACACAGGGCTGCAAGGACTGGTTTAGACACGTGGTGCTGGTACAGATATCCTGTATGAGCCAAGACACCTGTCCTTGAACATCTAGGAGGCTATGAGTCAGCACAAAATGACTGACGCAGGATGTCCCCGGAGCCTAAATGTAAACAGTGATGTAATCTGTTATATAATGATATCTAGCAAAATGACACATATTATGTGTTATTTTGTCTTTGTTTTTGTTGAATGAATAAGACAATAACTTCACCAGTCTGTCCATGACTGTCTGTAGGCCTGTATGTCTACCTCTGTTCATCCCGTGTGTCAGTCTGGGTGTGTTCCTGGGCTTGGTTATATGTGGAGTGTATATGCCAGTGTTTGCCTGGGTGCCTGCCAGCATCTGCTTGTCTAGTAGCCTGTATAATTGTGAAGAAAGTGTATCCTATCTGCCTACAATTCCTTGTACTCTCTTCAACCTCTGCCTCCTTTCCTTGCTTTAGAGCTTGGACCTCACGTGCAGTTTTGGTTATGGCAACAAAATGTGCTAAACCAGTGCCCTGAAACCAAGGAGCTTTAGAGGAGTTGGAAGTCCCAATGGGTAGAATAAGTGAGTCAAGATCCATGGGGTAAAAGTAGCAAACCCTTGTAATCACTATGGATATTCTTCTTAGAAAAAGATGCTTCTCAACACTGTTCTAGGCTTTGTGGATCCTAATTCTCAAAGGGAAACACCCAAAGCATATACTAACTGTCTCATTAAGCTTTCAGCCTTGGTTGCTGCCTCACCACCTTGCGCTTCTTTTGACACAAGACCAGAAGGCAGAAAGGATGACTATGTAAGTGTCTAATCGTCAAGGGAATTTAGGACTGCTGTTACACAGCAAAAGCAGACAGAACAAGGAGCAGGTTGTCTGGGCTTCCTTGGATCTCCCTGTCTATAGTTGGTAGTGAGTTGGCAGATGTGGTGTCCATGGCCCCAAAATAATACTATGGCCAGAAGTTCGGGGATAATGCCCTAGGTTATTTTACAAGGTTAGAAACCTTGATGAGCCGACCAGTAATGGATATAAAGTAGATAATCATCACTCTCCGGTTAGGGTTCATTTTTTTTGTTGTTGTTTATTTTGTTTTTGTCAGTGTGACACAAGTTAGCTATATCTGGGAAGAGAGATCCTCATTTGAAAAGAAAATGCCTTCATCAGATTGGTCTGTAGTGGAGTTTATGGGGTATCATATTGATTAACAGCTGATGTGGGAGAGCTCAGACCACGGTGAACAATTCCACCCCTGGGCAAGTGGTCCTGCATTATAGAAGAAGGCAGGCTGAGTGAACGATGGGAACAAGCCAGTAAGCAGTGATCCTCTGTGCTTTCTGCTTCTGTTCTTGCCTTCAGCTCCTGCCCTGATTTTCCTCAGTGATGAACTGTGACCAGAATTTCTAAACCAAATAAATCCATTCCTCCCAAGTCATGGTGTTTCATCACAGCAATAGAAAGCAAATTAGGACAGTAAGTAGTGTTGAGGGCAACTGCTGCCCACTTGGGATATAGACTAACCCTCTGCCCTTCCTTTGATAAGTGATAAAGAGAACCAACCAGAACCCAAGGAAACTTTCCCCAGATGGCTTAAACCTACTGTGCCAGCTGCAATATTGGATCGGAGCAAGCTATAGAGAGCAGTAAATGGTCTTCTGTGTCACTTCGATGGTGCCTTTTAGGACCAAGGTCCCCATTCCCTCAACAGCCTTGAGTGCTGACTGCTGAGTACTCACTTCTGAGTCCTTCCACAATCATCTTTACTGAGGTACACTGTTTGGTTCAAAGGATGGGAGCTCCCTTGCCTCGATTTGGGGCAATGCCAATGGACCACGGCAGTGCCAGGGCATCTAGAAGAAGGTCCGTGCTGATCTGTGTGGCAGTTCAGCTCTTGCTGGTCTTTCCTGCACTCTCTCTGCCCAATAGGTGTCTCTCCCAACTGTAATCACCAATGACTTTCTGAACAGGAATGTGTGCCTCACCATCTGCTTCCCAAGAAATCTGGCTCTACCCTCCCTATAAGCTCTTGACACAAGCAGGAGGTGTCTCCTTATACTCAGAGATTTAAACAGTGTAGGTGGGGGAGGGTGAGATAAGCCAGAGCTGCCACAAATGCTACATGAACACAGGAGAAGAAAGCAAGCAGCTTTGGTCGGCTTCAGCCGCTGAGTGTAGATAGTTGTTACAATACTATAGCCTAACTCCCAGTGACCCACACAGAACAGAGTCAATGAGTCAGCCTCGTAAATATATAGGTTTTGGTCTTCACTGCAAAGGTAACCAACACTAATGCCTAACTTATGAGGTAAATGTTCATTTGCATTTGTGACAAACTGGAACCCAGTTAGAAAGATTCAAAGGGAGCCAAAGAGCCAATGTGTGATCTCTGTGGAGATTTCTCCAGCCCGGCAGAAAGTTGAAGAATGGCATTGTGAGTTTCTCGCTGTAGCTGTTGGATACGTCTGAAAGATCTGTGTGGCCTTCCAGTCTGCAGGTTGTGGTTGGATTGGGTTGGCCAGTGTCCCTGTGCTTTGTTCCACTGCCCAGAACTTCTTGTAGGCAACCCAGATGGGTCTGGACTCAAGAGAGAAATGAGTCACCAATGCCTTTATCCATGAAAAACAAATATTAATTGCTGAGTGTTACGCTGCATGTTTCGTCTCAGTGGGGAACGTGGCTCCAGGACAAAGGCTTTGCATCAGACATCACATTCTTAGACAACAGTGCCATGTAAGACTCCTCCACACAGTATGAAGCAAAGACACTGCTGGTGAAACTTGACTATACAGGAGATGTTCTTCATGGCCCTGTGTGAACCACAGAGTTGGTAGTCTTGCAAGCCTGAGAATGACTCTTTGACAACTTTGTCAATGTCCTGCCATGTTGCACAATGTTTTCCAGCTCAGGAATGCTTTACTGGTCAATCTGCCAAAGAAGCAACCAGTTGCACCTCTAACATTTCACAAGAGTAAAGTTTTGGGAATACATTGATTATAGACCTAATCAGTCTGTGGACCTAAGAACCTAAGGCAATGTGTGTGGTCTTTTCATTCTAGTTTCTGCATGAGTCTTGGCCAGTGTGTTATTTTATCACACTTTGGCATCTCTGCTGACTGTAGACAAGGTGGGCATTACTGATTTGTAGACTATAACTTTGACACTTAGCCTAGCAAGTGCATACCATTATTGTTATAGAATATTTTAAATCTGGATATATGCTGGACATGGTGGCACATGAGTGTGACCTCATCACTTGGGAAGCAGAGGCAGGAGAATTGCACAAGTTCAAGAGCCAACTGTAAGACCCTGTCTGTTAAACGCAAGGACTAGAAACGTAGCTCACTGGTGAAACAACCGGTCTCCTAGAATTCAAAGGTTCAGTCTGTAAATGAAGATCTTCAGAAGGCATCTACCACTCACAGCAGTGCCCTCTCAATACAGCAATGCTGCTCTTCATCTTGAAGACACACACATTAACTACTAAAGCCTGTCTGCATGACTGGAAGGGTCCTATCTAAATAAATGTCCTTGAACATTAACCACAAAAGCCCTCAATGGATAGAGCTGCTTTTAATCTTGACAGCTCTCTGAACTCTCTCCCCAGTCCTGAGCCTGATCAGTGGCTTGTACTCCTCTGCTTGGTCAAGATATTTTGAAACTGCATGGATTATTGATGTAGCATGTAGTTTCAGTTACCAGTCCATGGTGGCAGGAGAGGTGTGGAGTGAAGCGAGGTAGAGGACTAACATCATGGCATGTAGGAAGCAGAAAAGTAGAGGAAGTGGTCAGGAAGGGGGTACAGCTCCCAAAGACACACCCCCCAGGGACCTACTGACCTAATTCTTCCCACCAGGCTCCAGCCTCTATATTTTATATCTCCCAGTAATTCCATTTTTATTGCTTCTCCATCAGTGGATTAAACCATTCACTTTGGAAGAGTCCTCATGGCCTATGAAAATGCCTGCCATTCACTAATCTTGTAGGTGATTCAATATCCAGTCAAGTCATCAATAGTGATTTTCTCCCACAGCAACAGACCGGTCAACCCATGTGTCTCCTGGCATCCCCTTTGTTCAAATGACTCGTCATGATCAGGAGAAGGAGGAATTTTGTTTCCTGTCAAACAGAACAGAGATGCGAAAGAAACCTTGTTACCCCCCAGGGTGGTGCTCTGAGATCAGCCCTCATCCAAAAATCATCGCCTATGGAGACTTCTAAGTCATTGAGGAAAAAGACAACTGGAGTCTGAGACTAGTCAGTGCTCCCTATTCTGCTGAGACCATACAGGCATACTAGGTAGCATTGGGTTATCGGATAATATCAATTCTCTAGAAAGTCCTCAGGCACAAACAGCCAAAGGGCAGAATGACAAAATGGAAATCTCTGTGCACATCAGGTGGGGCATGCAGCTCAGGGTGACCCCCAAGCACATCCAACACCAGAGGTTAATTCTGGGATCCCGTTTTAGATCAGGGTCTCACAATGTGCTAGGCACTGTGTGAAGCCCTTCCCAGCACAATAACCCAGCGAGACAGCTGCATCCCACCTCAAGATGGAGTGAATTACAGTGCCTACTCAGCATGGGCTGAGTCAGGATTTGAGCCCAGGAGCCTCCTCCTCAGAGCCCTTGTACCTCACTCCTCAGCTGCTGCTCTTCCCTTCCATGCAAAGTGCCTTCCACTTTGTAGACATAGTCCCCAGCAGAGGACTCTTTTCTTCAATAATTTATATTTTTATTCACTTACATCCCAATCGCAGGCTCCCTCCTCCCGGCCCTGCCCTTATAAATTCCTCCTCCCAACACTCCCTCCCTTTCTCCCTTGGGTACCACCCCACCTGGGACATCTAGTCACAGCAGGATTAAGGACATCCTCTCCCACTGAGGCCCTACCAGACAGTCCAGGTAGGGGAAGTGGATTCAATGACAGGCAACAGATGTCAGACACACACACACACACACACACACACACACACACACACACACACACCCTCCAAATGTGTCTGCACCTTACAGCAAGGAAAAAAAAAGATATACTTAGTGTTGGGGCAGTGGGTGTGGGGGAATAAAGGGAGTGAGAAAAAACCTGCATCCCACCAGAGTTCTGGTGCTCTGGTGGGGGGGGGGGCAGACGCGGAAAATGACCACATGCTTTCCATGCAGCCCCAGGTGGGTGTCTGGCTATGGGAAGCCTTGGACCCAGTCTGCTGGTGTGGACAAGGAGCAGCCCTAGGTTCCATGTTCTCAGTCTCATGCATCCCAGACACCGCTGGACACCACTGGACACCACTGGACACAGCAGAAGAGCTGAGAATAAATGGGGGCCCCAGGGGCAGCTCGGTCAGCCCCAGGGACCAAAGGGAGGAGAGGGCAGGGGGAGGGGGCACTGGGTGGTTCCCACATGGGCGAGAGTCCTTGGTCTGGTCTGTGGCTGGAGCTCAGGAAGGCCTTCCAGTGGGAGGTTAGGGGAAAGCCTATCCCATCATTTAAGCAGGATAGGCCTTGATGAGCAGAGTCAATCTGTGGGTTTAGAGCTTTATTGTAGAAAGGCAGGGAGAAAAAGAAAAGGTAGAAAGAGAGAGGGGGGCCGGCCATGGCCATGTGGAGAGAGGAGGGAAGGGAGAGAGAGAAGGAGGGCTAGAGAAGAGGTAAGAAAGATGAGAGCTTAAAGAGATAGAGGAGAGGCCAAGCAGCCCCTTTTATAATGGACTGGGCTACCTTGCTATTGTCACGTAACTGTAGGGAGGAGCATACCTGGCTGTAGTCAGGTACCTGTGGGGGTGGAGTCTAGCCAGAATGCCAGAAGCTTGGGACATTGTCTGCATGACTGATAGTCACAGAATTATGGAGTTAGGGGCTCAGTGGTGTCAGGTACCTGTCTCTGGGAACATGGCTCACTGTTCCGTCCCTTGTAGAGTTTTCTACTGGGTCGCTGGAGCAAGCCTCATTCAACCAAAACAGGCTGCCTATCACCGCCCCACAACTTAGTACTTGAGTGTTCACTCATTCCCCAAATATTTGTTTAATAAATATTTCTTGGGCTGTTACTATGTCCTATACACTAATATAAGCATGGAAATAGCAAAGTATAGAAAGGCAGATGGTATTCTAGGGAAAGTGAGCAAGTAAACACAAAGAAACACATAATTACTCCAACCTTTGGGAGGTAGAGGCAGGAGGGTCACAAGTTAGAAGCTAATCTAGGCTACAAAGTAAGACCTTGTGTCGAATGTTTAAACAAAACAAAAAGACTATTGAAAACTGCAGTGCTTGCCACTGCCTGCCCCAAGCCCACCACCACTGGCTGGGCCATCCTGAAAAGGTGCTTCCTTTGTGTGCCTTGTGAGTTGGGAGTGAAATAGGTTCCACTGAGCACCAGTCTAAAAAAAACATCATCCAGGGTCTTGAGGAGGTGGTGCTGGAGCCCACCATTTGCCTAGCATGCTCAGGGCCAGGATTTGTCCGTAGTACTGAAGAAGGGAAGGAAGGGAGGGAGGGAGGGAGGGAGGAAGGGAGGGAAGATGGAAGGGAAATAGAGAGAGGAAGAGAGAAGGGGGATGAAGGGAAACAGAGAAAGGGATTTGTCAGTGCACATTGCCTAGCTTGAGCTAGTCTCATGCTCAGGGGCCATCTATGGACTGTGGCTGCTATATTTCATGGTGCACCTTCAGTGTAATCAGGTAGCATAATTCTTCACTCAAAGTCAATGGTGTGCTGACACATGATGAGCCCCCATGGGTCACAGGGGTTGAACAGAGGCATGGCCTAGGAATCTGATGCACTATGAGAGCCAAGAGCCACTTTTCAAGGCAGGAGTATTTTGTATTGCATACAAAGCCTTCAAAGTATGTAAGTTCATAAATCTAAAGCCCTGGTACCCAAGCCTGGTGTAGCGACCTGATTGCCCACCCCCCACTCCATCCAAGGTCAGCCTCAGTCTTAGTCCAGTGACCTCAGTCTAGGAAGCTGAGTTGAAGCACAGAAGTTGAGCTTTCACAGAAGTTGAGCCTTCATGGTACCAGGCACCCACCCCTTCACTGCCAGTCTTCAACTCTGGCAAATCTTCTGATTTTTCTCTCATTTTCTTCTCTGCTTTTCTTGCACTTTTTCAAGACAGGATCTTGCTAGTATTCTATACTGACTCCCAAATCCCTTCATGTTCCTTCTGCTTATCATTCCCAAGTGCTAGCATTATTAGCATGTGCCACCTTGCCAGGCTCTCGTGTTTGTCGTTTACCTCTCCTTGCTCCTGTTTTCCTGACTGTAATGGAGATCTGATACAATGTTCTCCCTCTCCATCCCTTTGTTCCCCCTCCGTCCCCATCCTGTCACCCATCCTCCCCCATAGTTTACCTCTGCCCTGGTTTATCCTTCTGTCTCACTGCACATCTCTGAATCTGACTCTGATCTCTGTCTTTGTCAGTCTGTCCCTGTGCCTCACCATTTGTGCTTTGTCCTTCTGCCCATCATGCTGCCTATTTCTTTCTTTCTTTTTTTTTTTTTTTTTT
>NC_034601.1:18101769-18138200 GCF_900095145.1 Mus pahari
TCCTTCCTTCCTTCCTTCCTTCCTTCCTTCCTTCCTTCCTTCCTTCCTTCCTTCCTTCCTTCCCCCCTTCTCCTCCTCAATACTTTCTTATCAGCCTGCACAACTCTCCTACCAACTTACCCTGTCTTTCCTTCTAACTTCTGTAATTTCCTTTTGCCTTGGTCAGATTGTTGGAGCACTTCCCAGCCCCACGGAGACAAGACCCACCATTAGAGCCTGGTGACAGACTTTCAGGTGCACCCTACCTTCCATGAACCCAGCGTCCATGTCAATAGGCGGCTGAGAGGGCCTCCCATCCGCATCTGGAACATTCTTCTTAGCCTCTAAGAGAATTCTCTGCCTTTCTTCTCAGTCAGGTGCAGCAGGGACTTGTGGCTGGCAAGCGCTGGCAGCCAGCAACAGCACAGGGGGGCAGGCTTGCCTCTCAGCACTGAGGCAGTGAGCACCTTGCTCCGCCTTGCTCCATCTCACTCCACCTCACTCACATGCACGCATGCATGCATGCACAGTCCAGAGGTGAGCGTGAGGGGGATAGGATTGGGAGTGGGGCCGCCCGAGAAGGCATGGGAGTGCAGCACCTGCTGCCTGGGCCACGCTGGGTGGATGTGCCAGAATCCTTGGCTCTGGGTCCGAGGGCAGGGATGATGGTGGCCACCTTGGCAATCCAAGAATTGCAGGGGCGCCTGCACCCCACCAGCTGCTTCCTGGGGTTGGGGAGAAAAGGGGGGAGGATCGGAAAGGAGGTCAGCATTGGAGTCTGACAGGATTTTCATCTTAGGCTTTTCCCAGAGGGCATAAGTACCAACCGGTAGGGGGTCTGTGGATGGGAGAAAAGGGCAGGCCTGGAGGTGTGGGTAGTGTCTGTCCCATGATTCTCAAAACAGTTGTCAGTCTAAGTCCAAACACAGAGAGACACACAAGACACACACAGAACTGTCCAGATAAAGTGTCACAGTAAACCACAGACAACAAACAAGCCAAACAAGAACAAAGGGCATCCTAGATGCAATTCCCACAGAAGCCTGATGCTACGGGCACCAGGCGGTAGCTGCCTCCCAGCTACGGCTGGGTTGAGAAGGACCTCATCTGATCCAACCTCCCAGTGGGAATCTGGAGCGTCCTCCAGTTTCCCGTGGCCTGTGACATCTTGGCACATTTGTGTGTCACAATGACTACCCAGATGGGTCTCTCTCACAAGAAGACCCCCAGAACCTGAGACTGATCAGTCCCCTCCTGGAACCAAAACAGCCTTGCACATGAGACCGGTTGTCCCCTCCCAGGACCTAACCAGTCTCACAAATGACAAACACAGACAGCGGACACTGACAAGACAGACAGACAGACGGGGGATCCCACTTTACCTTGCTTAAACAGCCCTCTGATGCACGGTGTCTGGGTTCTCCTGAGGAGGATCTTCCCAGCCAACCCACCAAATGTTGGAGTCCACCAAAAGACCCTCACTCACAAAGACCACAGAGACCAGCATCACTGCAAACTGCAAGAGGTTTTTTTACTGATCCAATGTGTTGGGGACCCCCTCAGCACGCAGGCAAGAGGAGAGAACAAACAAAGGACACACTTTTTATACCTTATAAAGGGCAGTTTTAGGCAACAGGGCTAGCTGGCTTATTCTCATTGGTGTAGCAAGACCCTTTCAGGCATTGGTTGGTTTGCATGGGGTGAGCACCTTTGGCCTAGTGACTCACTCTGCCTGCCCTTATGGTTTTTCTCAGCATTCTTTAGTCCACCAGCTTCCTTATCTGGCTCTGCACTTGGCCTGCTAGTATAGTTTGGGAAAGTCCCTTCAGAGGGGGAAGGGGGGTAAGTGGTCTTGAATTTATTTTGTATTCTATAGTTACACCTGCACCTGCTTGTCCTCTGCTTTGTCCTCTGCTGAGACTATCTAGTGGGCCACCCTATCCCATCCTCTGTCCAGGAGCTTGCTACTTCTTACAGGAGCTCCTGCTGCTGTCTCCTGCCTGCCAGCCCTCCTTCTCTGGAGACTCATTCCACCAGACTAGCAGCTGCCTCCATCTCTCCCACCTGCTCCAGCCCCTGGTCTCCTCCCCTCTGCTGCCACATCTGTGTGTCTGAGGACTCACAATCATTCCATGTAGGGGCTTCTACCTGGCCTAAAATAGGAACCTCTGCTTATTTCTATTCCTACCTCTGTTATGGTTTGTAAATGCTTGGCCCAGGGAGTGACACTATTTGGAGGTGTGGCCTTGTTGGAGTGGGCATGGCTCTGTGGGTATGGACTTTAAAACCCTCATCCTAGCTGCCTGGAAGCCAGTATTCTGCTAGTAGCCTTCAAATGTAGACCAGCCCCAATTAAATGTTGTTCTTTATAAGAGTTGCCTTGACCATGGTATCTGTTCACAGCAGTAAAACCCTAACTAAGACAACCTTTAGCTTTACTTTTACTTATTATTTTACTTACTTTTAAAATTTTTGTCTCCTGTTGCTTTTCCTATTCTAGGCCCGGCATCCCAAAGAAGAACAGGAAATCTAATACACAAGCATGTCCCCTGCTAAGAGGGAGTGTTCACTCCTGGCCTGGATGCCTCAGGACACAGTGGTACAAAGCCAATGGAGGAAACCGCTCTAGAAAACCATTTTTGGTTCACTGTGTTTCCTCTGCCTCTTACATGAGACTCCAAAAGTTGTTTAGTTTTGGAAGTCCTGAGGATTGTTACCCTCAGCCTTTCGAATTAGAAGCCAGAAAAGCCAGCAATATCCTTACAACTTTGAGTAAGTTTACAGTTGGTGTCCCCAGAGTCAAAAGTGTCAATAAATAAAATTAAGGCTGTGAGACTGTTAGCCAAAAACTCCCATAATTCTATCCCCAACAGAGATTTCAGGAGAAGAGATGAAGGGAGGGGAGATTCTGCATCACTTGCCTGTTCATGCTGGGGCCAGGAGGGAGGAGGCTCTTCTCGTGGGGACTAGAGGGAGGACTGGAGTTCATTGCATGGTCCCAGGCTATCAGGTACAATTTCTGGGGGAAGATGACTACACTAGCCTTTGCTGACCCTCTTCTAGAATGAGGATTGGCACTGGGCACACACATGTCAAGTAAGTGTCTGTGTCAACCCATCCCAAGTAAGTGTGTTGACACTGACCCAATATGCTGGGATTGAAGAGAAATGACTGGCATGAGCAAGGCAGGCGGTAGCTTGAGAGGTCTAGATGGATGGAAACATGGTTGGAGACAAAGATACTTGCCTCACGGAGGCTAGGAAGTCAATGAAAGAGGAGGGGAGCAAAGGATATAGCACCCAGTTACCTGAAATCTTCCGCTAGGCCTTACTCCTTTTATTTTTTTTAGATGTAAAACATTTTAGTTAGCACACACAGTGCTTGGTTATGGCACTATGTTGTGTGTTTTGTGTCACTCTACCCTTTATTATTCCCATAGCCTCCTCTCTGCTCCATGAGTCCTCTGTCACTTTCCCAGTTTCTGCAACAACTCATTTTTTCTTTCCGTAGTCTCCTTTTTAGGTTCATAGACTATCCTCACATTCAGTCCTGTACTTACACATGCTACACCACATACACACACACACATACACACACACACACACACACACACACAATTAAAATTTAATATGAGAGAACAAGCAATCTCTGTCATTTCTTTATCTTGCTTAGTATACCACTGTCCGGCTTGATCCGTTTTTCTACACATTTCATTTCTGTACCCTTGCAGCCCCTCCAGGGGCAGGGAGGGACTGAAGAAAGACAGTCACACAGACACAGTCATAGAGACTGTGGGATCGGGTGATCTGGGTTCTCAGGTAGAGAAGCTGCAGCCACCCCACAGCTCACAGTGTTGTCATACACAGTTGAGCAGGGAGGCAGGATCAGTTAAGCAGTCTCTGTAGGCAAGCAGTCTTCAGGCCTAACCATTGTGGGAGGAGCTACAGCCAACATTTCCTGTGTCCTCTCACACTTGGACCAGGGGAAGCCTTTGCCATCTCTCCAAGCCCCGCCCAGGGAAGGCTTTGCCACCCATGAGGCACTGGGGTCCTTGCCGTGGCTGGGCCAGTGCCAACAGAACATGCCACTCAGGACTTGACTGGCTCCCTGCATTTCATGACATTCCTTTTCTTTGCCGCTGAGACTCTACTGTGTTTGTACCACAGTTTCGTTATCCATTCGTCTGATGCTGGACATTGAGGCTGCTTCTATTTTGTTGGTGGTGGCGATAAAAAGCATTAGTCCTCTTACTATGCATATTCTTAACTTAGTTCACCCACTAAAAACTCAATTTAGATACAAAAATATAAAAGGGAAGTAAGAAGAGAACCAACGATGGTCTTTTATATAAAACAGCAGCTTTCTCATGAACATGCTCACTGAGTATCAGGATTTTTGAGCAGAAGCTATAGGCTCTCCACCTGCCACCTCCTCCCTGATCTACACATGCTTAGCATATAGGACAGTCTCTTACCCCAGGTGGGATTACTAAATTAACTTGCAAACTCCCACGAAGGAGCTCTGATATGATTGGCTTAGAGATAGATGCTTCTGCCAAGGAGGCCCTTACAAAATCCATTAGCATTAGGATTTCCCCAAGTGTTCTTTCAAGTTTGTGACTTAGGGAAATTTTGACAAATAACACTAGTCCTGTAGGGTATTGAAGCAACTTGTCTTCGGAGTCACCTCTTATGCTACATGGAAGTGAAATCAAAGGTTTGTGAACGGGGTTTTCAACAGTAATTATGTCTTTACCATATCTGTCTAAAATGCTTCTTAAAAATCTTCTATTGGGCATGAGCTCCATTGCCAGACCCATAACACCCAGAGGAGGATCCATACCCAAGTGCTCTGACACATCCAGGATCATAGGATCAGAGGTGAGGAGGACACAACATCTGCCCCAACACCGGAAGTAACTAACTAGGACCAGTGGGACCCAGGCCCCCAGGAACTCCATCTGACCAGTGGCACGGGTTCCTTCCAGTCTGGGCCAATGCCCTAAACAGACCTTGGGTGCAAACTCTGCAGCCAGTCCTACAACACCCAGAGGAAGCTCCACTCACAGGCGCTCTAACACGCCCAAGATCATAGGATCAGAAGTGCCCTGAGCAGACCTTGAGTGCTAACTCTGCAGCCAGTCCTACAACAGCCAAAAGAAGCTCCATTCCCAGGCACTCAAACACGCTCAGGACCACAGGATCACAGGTTCCCAGCATATCAGGAGCTTGGTCACACCAGGATCTCAGGGTCCCAGAGGTAGCTTGACTCCCAGGATCTCAGGATCACAGGATCCCAGAATCACAGGATCACAGAGACAGCTGAACTCTGAGGAGTTCTGACACAACCAGGATTACAGGAAGGACAGGCTCTACTCAGATATAGCGGAGGCAGGTAACACTAGAGATAATCAGATGGCAGTAGGGAAGAACATACGTAACAGAAACCAAGGTTACTTGGCATCATCAGAACACAATTCTCCCACCATAGCAAGTCCCAGATACTCCATCACACTGGAAAACAAGATTTGGATCTAAAATCACTTCTCATGATGTTGGTAGAGGACTTTAAGAAAAACATAAATAACTCCCTTAAAGAAATATAGGAGAACACAGGTAAACAGCTAGAAGCCCTTAAAGAGGAAACACAAAAATCTTTAATGTAATTAAAGAATTACAGGAAAACACAATCAAATAGGCCAAGAAAATGAATAAAACCATCTAAGATCTAAAAATAGAACTAGAAACAATAAAAAAATCACAAAGGGAGACAACCCTGGAGTTAGAAAACCTAGGAAAGAGATCAGGAGTCATAGATGCAAGCATCTCCAACAGAATACAAGAGATAGAAGAGAGAATCTCAGGTGCAGAAGATACCGTAGAAACATTGACACAACAGGCAAAGAAAATGCAAAAAGCAAAAAGCTCCTAACCCAAAACATCCAGGAAATCCAGGACACAATGAGAAGACCAAACCTAAGGACAATAGGTATAGAAGAGTGTGAAGATTCCCAACTTAAAAGGCCAGTAAATATCTTTAACAAAATTATAGAAGAAAACTCACCTAACCTAAAGAAAGACATGCCCATGAAATACAAGAAGCCTACAGAACTCCAAATAGACTGGACTAGAAAAGAAATTCCTCCTGTCATATAATAATCAAAACACCAAATGCATTAAACAAAGAAAGAATATTAAAAGCAGTAAGGGGAAAAGGTCGAGTAACATATAAAGGCAAACCTATCAGAATTATACCAGACTTCTCACCAAAGACTATGAAAGCCAGAAGATCCTGGGCAAATGTATAGACCCCAAGAGAACACAAATACCAGCCCAGGCTACTATACCCAGCAAAATTCTCAATTATTATAGAGGGAGAAACCAAGATATTTCATGACAAAACCAAACTTACACCTTTCCACAAATACAGCCCTACAAAGGATAATAGATGGAAAACAGCAACACAAGGAGGGAAATGACACCCTAGAAAAAGCAAGAAAGTAATCCTTCAACAAACCCAAAAGAAGATAGCCACNCAAACGTAATTCCACCTCTAATAACAAAAATAACAGGAAGTAACAATCACTTTTCCTAATTATATCTCTTAACATCAATGGACTCAGTCCCCCCCCCCAAAAAAAGATACATAGACTAACACTGGATATGTAAAACAGGAGCCAGCATTTTGCTACATGCAGGAAATGCACCCCAGTGACAAAGACAGACACTACCTCAGAGTAAAAGATTGGAAAACAATTTTCCAAGCAAATGGTCCCAAGTAACAAGCTGGAGTAGCCATTCTAATATTGAATAAAAATCAACTTTCAACCAAANGTTATCAAAAAAAAAAAAGAAAGAAAGAAAGAAAGGAGACTTCATACTGGTCAAAGGAAAAATCTACCACAATGAACTCTCATTTCTGAAAATATATGCTCTAAATGCAAGGACACCCACATTCATAAAAGGAACTTTACTAAAGCTAAAAGCACAAATCACACCCCACACAATAATAGTGGGAGACTTCAACACTCCACTCTCAGCAATGGACAAATCATGGAAATAGAAACTAGACAGACACAGTGACACTAACAGAATTTATGAACCAAATGGATCTAACAGATATCAATAGAACATTTCATCCTAGAGCAAAAGAATATACCTTCTTCTCAGCACCTCACAGTACCTTCTCCAAAATTGGCCATATAATTGGCCACAAAACAGGCCTCAATAGATACAAGAAGATTGAAACAATCCCATGAACCCTAGCAGATCACCACTGGCTAAGACTGGTCTTAAATAACAACAAAAACAACAGAAAGCCCACATACACAAGGAAGCTGAACAATGCTTTACTCAATGATAACTTGGTCAAGGAAGAAATAAAGCAAGAAATTAAAGGCTTTTTAGAATTTAATGAAAATGAAGACACATCATACCAAAAACTTTTGGGACACAATGAAATCAGTGGTAAGAGGAAAACTCATAGCTCTAAGTGCCCCCACAAAGAAACTGGTGAGAGCTTACACTAGCAGCTTGACAGCACACCTGAAAGTTCTAGAACAAAAAGAAGCAAATACACCCAAGAGGAGTAGATGGCAGAAAACTATCAAACTCAGGGCTGAAATCAACCAAGTAGAAACAAAAAGCACTATACAAAGAATTAACAAAACCAGGAGCTGGTTCTTTGAGAAAATCAACAAGATAGATAAACCCTTAGCCAGAATAACCAGAGGGCGCAGAGATTATAAAATCAGAAATGAAAAGGGAGACATTACAACGAAATATATCTTAAAATAATTATTGTTTGTTGAATATTAACAGTTGTAAATATTAAAATCATGTTCTATAACCACCAAAAAAAAAAAAAAGGCAAGTGCACTTTGTTCCCTGGATTACTCTTGGATGTGATTTTGTGCCTCCTGGGACAAATATTTGCATTCAATTTATAAGACATGTTTATAATTCTGATGAAAGGATCTGCTGAGTGCTGTCCCAGTGTACCCTGAATCTGGATATGAACTTCCGCCTTGCTTTCAAGCTTTCCCACATACAATCTGTAGTATGTGCCTGTTGCAGGATTTTCCATGTCCAATTACATTAGTGCAGAGGAGGTCTGTGATTGGACAGGGAAAAGGGAGGTGGGGCTAAGAGTTGCAGAGATAGGGACATGGAGAGGAGGGGGAGAAGAAAGATGACTGCGGACATGAACCCTCGTGGTGCCATTTACAAGCCACAAGTAGCTATGGTTTCACAAGGTTAGAAATATTGGGACCAAGCTCCGGGAGGCGAGGCTTGCGCGCCCGCCCACGCCCTGGCCCCAGCGCCCACCCGGTCGGCCCCGGCCCAGCCATGATCAAGGCCATCCTCATCTTCAACAACCATGGGAAGCCGCGGCTCTCCAAGTTTTACCAGCCCTACAGTGAAGATACACAACACAATCATCAGGGAGACTTTCTAGATGAGAATGTTTGTAATTTCCTAGAAGGAAGATTATTAATCGGAGGATCTGACAACAAGCTCATTTACAGACATTATGCAACACTTTATTTTGTCTTCTGTGTGGACTCCTCAGAAAGTGAACTTGTCATTTTAGATCTAATTCAAGTATTTGTGGAAACATTAGACAAATGTTTTGAAAATGTTTGTGAACTGGATTTAATATTCCATGTAGACACGGTTCATAATATTCTTGCAGAAATGGTGATGGGGGGAATGGTATTGGAGACAAACATGAATGAGATTGTCACACAAATTGATGCACAAAATAAACTGGAGAAATCTGAGGCTGGCTTAGCAGGAGCTCCAGCCCGTCCTGTATCAGCTGTAAAGAATATGAATCTTCCTGAGATCCCAAGAAATATTAACATTGGTGACATCAGTATAAAAGTGCCAAACCTGCCCTCTTTTAAGTAAATATTAAAAAAGCCACTCCCAGGTAAAACCTAGAGGGAACGTCATCTAAGTTTANCATGCANTTGTTTACCAAAAANAGAGGAGGANAGNCTTAACTTTGCTCTTGGATTTAAGTCAAGGTACTGTATAGAAGCTGCATAAAATCAGTATGGAAGTTCAATGTTGCTTTTCTTGCTCAGTGATTTTAAAGAAACTGACTAGTTTACGTGTGATTTTTTTTTCTTTTCTAAATTGCATTCCTATGCCCACATAAAGGCATGCCTCTATATATTGGCTATTACAGTATTTCGAAAAGTGAGATGTTTCTTTAATTATGTCCAACCCAAGATGTTGATGTTTTGTATGGATCCCAAATGCAGCAATCTCTAATTCTTTCTGCTGTTTGTCACAATTGTTATTTAAAGAACCAAGTATGTATTGCATGAAAACATGACCTTTTCTTTAGTTTAAATAAACTCCAAGGTAACTGGACTTCTAAAGTACCTTTCTGCTTTGCTTGGTATCTACTTTAGCAATGATTTTTTTTTTACAACCTTCTGATTCAACAAAGTAAATAAAAGTATATTTTCCCACTGTTAAAAAAAATATTGGGACAAAGCTTTTATCATTATCAATTGGCTCTGAAATTACTGTATTGGCATCTTACAAATTGTGATTTTTATTGATACATAAATCTAATTGGTTAAAAACAAGTCTTCTAATAGTTTGTGATCCTAACATTATATTAATCAGTAGTTATTCATTAACCACCAAGACTATTTTATTTCTAAGAAGGAAAAATACTGAAAAATCATTCATTACAGAGCATAATTTTCAGTGTTTTTTACTTTTTACTTATTTTTACCTGTTTTGGAGTAGCTAGATACATTTGGACCTATTAAGAAACATTATTTTTGCTAAACTGAAAAATCACAATATGAGAAAGCAAGTACCCATGAAAATTGCAAGATAATATACTCATAAAATTGCCTTGTCTCATAGAGTGCTGGTATGTAACAATTCATACGGCCTAATTACTAGTTTCGTTCTTAAAAAAAAAGATAGCACTGTGGTGAAAGCTGTTCCATGTATGTAAATAAAACAGGAGATAGAATTAGAGAAGGGAGCGCACACTCTGAAGCTGCGTCTCTGTTAAGGGCGGGAGAGAGTTGAGTCTGTTTTGTTTTGTTTTGTTTTTCTAATTATTTTATTTATTTACAGTTCAGCTGTTCTCCCCTTCCCAGTCCCCCCTCCCACAGTTTCTCATCCCATTCTTCCTCCCCCTTGCCCTCCCCCACCAGGCCTCCCTCTTCCCAGGGGCCTCAAGTCCCTCTAGGACTAGGCACCTCTTCCCCCACTGAGGACAGACCAGGCAGACCTCTGCTATGTATGTGCTAGGTATGTAACCTAGGATCCTGCTGCCTGGTTGATGGCTCAGTCTCTGGAAGCTACCAGGGGTCAGTTTAGTTGAGACTGCTGGTCTTCCTATGGAGTCACCCTCCCTTTTAACTTCTTCAGTTCTTTCCCTAAAATTCAATCATTGGGGTCTCCAACTTCAGTTCAATTGTTGGGTATAAGTATTTGCCTCTGTCTCAGTCGGCTGCTGATGGGGCCTCTCAGAAGACAGCCGTTGTAGGCTCCTGTCTGCAAGCACATCATAGCATCAGTAAGTGTCAGGTTTTGGTGCCCCACCATGAAATGGATCAAATGTTCAAAGTCCTTAGTCATTAGGGAAATGCAAATTAAAATGACCCTGAGATTCTACCTTACACAAATCAGAATGGCTAAGATCAAAAACTCAGGTGACAGCATGTGTTGGCAAGGATGTGGAGAAAGAGGAACACTCCTCCATTGTTGGTGGGATTGCAAACAGGTACAAACACTCTGGAAATCAATCTGGCATTCTTCAGAAAATGGGAATAGTTCCACCTGAAGAACCACTCTTGGTCATATACCCAAAAGATGCCTCACCATGCCAAAAGGACATGTGCTCAACTATGTTCATAGCAGCCTTATTTCTAATAGCCAGAAGCTGGAAACAACCCAGATGTCCCTCAACCAAAGAATGGATACAGAAAATGTGGCTCATTTACGCAATGGAATTCTATTCAGCTATTAAGAATAAGGATAAGGATAGCATGAATTTTATAGGCAAATGGATGGAACTAGAAAATATCATCCTGAGTTCAGTAACCCAGACCCAAAAGGACATGCATGGTATATACTCACTGATAAGTGGTTGTTAGTCACACACACACACACACACAAAAACAGAATACATAGGATACAATCTACAGTTTGTAAGGCCCAAGTAAGGATGCTTCAATCCCACTTAGAAGGGGGAAGAAAATAATCAAGGGAGGCAGAGGGAGGGAGGGAGGGATCTGGGTGGTAGGGGGAAGGGGGAGGGGAAAAGGGGAACAAGATGGGAGGGGCAGAGAGAAGCCCAGAGGGCCAGCTGAACTATGGGTATATGCAGCCTCAGTGGGGAGGGTGAGGGGTGGAGGGACCCTCTAGAATGTACCAGAGACCTGGGAGGTGAGAGACTCTCAGGACTCAATAGGGGTGACCTTAGCCAAAATGCCCAACATTGGGGAGAGGGAACTCAAAAAGTTCACCTCCAGCAGATAGCAAGGGCCTCAAGTAGAGGGATGGGGCTACCAACCTACAGTCAAAATTTCTGACCCAGAATTGTTCCAGTCTAAAAGAAATGCAGGAACAAAAATGGAGAAGAGACTGAGTGATTCTGTCTTGAAGTGAAATGACAGATGCTCCAGGAGGAGGAGGAGGAGGAAGGGGAAGAGGAAGAGGAGGAAGAGGAAGATAGAATTTAGTTAAAACTGGCATAAAAGCCTATAAAATAATTTTGGAAAAGGAAACTTGTCTCCATGGCCAAATATGGCTAAGCCTGGATAGATTCATTGAAAAGGGTAGTTTAAAATGAGCTTGGGGCTGGAGAGAACTCTCAGTGGTCAAGAGTGAGTACTGCTTATACAAAAAACCCAGGCCACTTCCCAGCCGCCACGCTGGGTGCCTTACAAAGACTTGTAATCCAGTTCCAAGGAATCTAATGTTCTCTCCTTGCCTTTGTACCTGCACATGCTTAACACACACACACACACACACACACACACACACACACACACACACACACACCAAAACATTTTAAATATAGTAAATGAAAATGAGCTTCGGTGACGGAACCAGCCTTCCTGGTTCCACCAACCCTGTATTTCCTCCGAGTGTTCTCACCGTCATTCTCACTAAATTGCCTGCTAAGTATTGCTTCACAGTGACCTAAAATCCTGCACATTCAAGCATTCAAATGGATGCTTTTGAAAAATTACCTTCCCAAAATCACATCCAGAAGAAAACCTTGATCATGAAGTGACCCTAAGATTTCTCATAGAACCCCTCCAAAAAAACAAAAAACCCTAACACTTTGTTCTTTTACCTTGTAAAAAGAGAGGTGATTTAAGTAGGTGTAGGTTTCCTGAGCGTGCTGAGTCACAGATGGGCTTTAGCTCCGTGTCACTTTAGTGTGGGTAAATTCTATTAATGTTCATATTCCACAGGCTGTGGACATCTCATAGAAATTCCCCATTACCCTTGCCATCTCTCTACATGTCCTGGTAAAATGTTATCAATCATACATCTATCCCTCTAATATTTGCACAACTTTGATATTTAAAGTGTGGTTTGACACAGAAACAATCACATTTTAATAATTTTATGTTTTCATGAAGAATTATCATCAGATCTTTAACCATAGCCATTTAAAATTTTATGCACTTTAACACTATTCTGTTTTTCTTGGATTCTTCTCTGAAAGTATTTGTAGCCACCTACTGACTAGAAAAAAAAAAGGGACTCTCCTGGGGACCCATAGGATGGACTAGACCAGGTACTCAGAGAACATTTCTGATAGCATTGTTGATATAACTTAGAGGCCACAGCACTGGGCTAGGGATTTCCAGAGCATCAATCAAGTGGAGGATTCATGAAATAGCCAACCTAAGTGTCATGGACTGAATGCTCATATATAACAGCCCCCAAATGTTAATCATGGCTGCATCTGAAGATGGGTGTTCTTTAAATGAGACTGAAGTTATTTGTATAGGTTTAACATGTTTCCATTTTCCTTAGGTTTAATACACATCTGACTTCCCTATAACAGGATACAAGTGGGAGAACTGGTCATGTAAGCAAGACATTTGGCAATGATATATAGTACCAGAAGTGACCAAGCAGGTTTAAGAAACAGAGGCTGACTCTATGTAGCTTGGAAATTTCTACCTGGCACTGATAGGGGTGGAGATGGGGCCGGCCACATCTGTAAGGAGAGGAGGACAGATGAAACTCACACAAAATCCCCAACTGGCTAGGAATGAATAGGGATGAATGCAAATACCCTGGGTGGGTTTCCTCTCTGCTTCATTACCACTGCAACATCAAGGGAGGGAGAGGGGAGACAAGCAGTTTCCCTGACTGAAAGCCTTCCTCAGTCCTGGAGAGCTCTTCACTGATTGGTTCTTATTTTATACCTTTACATACACCCAGCCCATCGGGGCCCACAGGGTCAATGTGAATGCTGAGTTGCCTCCTCCAATGGTGTATTCTCTCATACCTCCACGACAAACTCACCACTCCTTGCCTCTAAGATCTACCACTTTTAACACTTCCACTTTTCCCCTGTTCACAGACTCAGCCTTTGGGACCCACTCTAGATTGGCATTCTTCCATCACAACACACTCAGAGCTGTACTGGCAGTTCCTTCTTGTCGGCATCCTGAAGTTCTCTAAAGGGGCTTAGAGTTACAACATTCAAGACTCCTGGGTAGCGTCCTGCTGCCATCGGATGCTCAAAGCTTGTGCTTCTCTGATTTGTCACTGCCACGTAGCAAATGAACCCCTGTTTGTTCACACTTTACTGTCTGCCCAGCCAATCTCGTGGGCGGGGAACAGAACAAGAAGAGGATGACAGGAGAATCAGCTCTTAATACTGCCTGGCTTACAGGGTTTGCAGCCTTAAAAAAAGATTGAGGTATGGTCACTTCCTGTCAGGAAAAGGGATCATTAGAGACCTTCAGGAGCGAAACTAACCCAAATCTATAGGTCATGCATATCAAGTCTGGTGGTAAGAACTTAGCCTAGCCTTTTAAAATTCTAATCTGAGGAGCTGGTAAAATGACTCCGTGGTGAAAAGTGCTGGCTCCTCATCTAGAGGATTTGGGTTCAGTGTTCAGCACCTACATAGCAGCTCACAGCAATCTGTAACTCTCATTCTAGGCAATCTGATGACCTCTTATGGCCTCCATGGACACTAGACACACATGTGCTTCACAAACATGCATGCAGGCCTGACAAGTTGGAGTAACAGCAAATAAAGATCCAAAAATCCACTCAACAATGGTGAGATCACTTATCAGCACCAGAAAAACTACAGGTGACAGCACACAGAGTCATGCATGTACACACATGTACACACACATGTACACACACATGTACACACACACGCACACCCATGTGCACGTAGATAGATAGATAGATATGTGTGTATACACAAACATGCCCCAAAACAAAAAAATACCACACAAACAACATGAATAACTAAGACGATATCTCTTCTCCAGACATTAGCACCCTCATTGTAACATTTCCTGAGAAAAGTAACTTAGCTAATACATAAGACAGTGATTACAAAGCGGTAATTATAAATATGTTCAAGAATACAAATGCTTGAATAAGGACTGCGGAAACACTAACACTTGAATAAAATAATAAAAAAATTCAAGATATTAAGATGGAATTTAATAAATATATAGACTCTCTGAAGAAGTGCCAAAATGAAGTAAACTCAAGATGAAAGCTGAGGAAATCAAACAAAAAATCTCACCAATGGATCAGCTCAAGTAGAAGACAGAATACCTGTGTTCTCAAAGACAAGGAACAGGAAATGAACTAATGGTCAAAGGTTAAATCTTAAAACATTCAGGAGTGGAATGTCTGGAAAATCTGGGATGCTATTAAAAACAAAACAAAACAAAACAAAACAAAAAAAACCCTACAAGTGATAGGTATCGAACAAACATACCTAGGTGAAGTGAAGAGGCAGGCAGCCCACAGAACAAGAGATAAAGAAAAAAGCATTATTAGCTATAGATCTTACAGAAAATGAGTGTGGTGTTTTGAATAAGAATGGGCCTCATATGCTCATGCATTTGAATTTTTGGTCACCAGGGAGCAACACTATTTGAAAGGATTAGAAGGTATATGGCCAAGTTGGAGGAAGTGTGTCACTGGAGGTGAGCTTTGGGGTTTCAAATGTCCAAGCCAGACCCAGTGGCTTTCTTCCTACAGCCTGTGAATCTGGATGTTGAATTCTCAGCTGCTTCTTCAGTACTATGTCTGCCTGAATGTTGCCATGTTTCCTGCCCTGATGAAAATGGACTCTGAAGCTGTAAGCCAGCTCAAATCAAATGCATTCCTTTATAAGACTTGTGTGGTCATGGAGTCTCTTCACAGCAATAAAACACTGACTAGCACAGAAGTTCGTTCTAGGGAGCAGGGTATTACTGTGGCAGGCTGGATCATGCTGTTTGGGTGGAATGAAGTCTGGGATTTAGGATTAAGAAAGCAGTTGAATGCTTTAGGTGGGGCTTAGTGGGGCATATCAGTAGGTTTGTGGAATACTGATGCTGAGAACTATGTAAATTATGAGGGTCAGGTCAAGAGGTTTCAGAGGAGATGAATATTAATTAGTAAGTGGCCTAGAGACCATTCTTGTGATATTTTGTGAAGAATGTGTCTGCTTTCTGACCTTGTCCAAGAATTCTGCCTGAGACTACATTGAAGAGTTTTGGATTAATGGCATTGGCAGAGGAGATTTCAAGACAGCCTAGTATTGATTCTGTTGTGTAGTTGTTACTGGTCTCTGTTACACAGATTTGTAGTGCAAAGGAGCAAGCTAAGCAAGGAAAAATATAAAATGTACAATTAAGAAGAAAAGGAGCACCAGAAAGTGAAATGGAGGGCCAGAAAGATGGCTCAGAGGTTAAGATCACTGACTGCTCTTTCAGAGGTCCTGAGTTCAATTCCCAGCAACCACATGGTGGCTCACAACCATCTGTAATAGGATCTGATGCCCTCTTCTGGTATGTCGGAAGACAACTGCAGTGTACTCATATGCCTAAAATAAATAAATACGTAAAAATAATAAGTCTAAAAAATTTTAAAAAAGAAAAGTGTAATGTAAGTTCAGTGCTCAAGGACATAAAATGTTTAAAGAAAAGCTGGATGCTAAATAGAATAAAGGGAATAGTGACCTCAGGGTAAGACCGTGCCAAGATGAGACTCCTACTATGGAAAGGAATTAAAGAAAACCTTAAGCAGTTAAGGAAACCATCTAAAACAGAAAGCTGATGCAGATGTGATTGAATGAGAGGACCGTTTTACAGCCCCATTAAGCAACAGGATCTGGCAACTTCAGCCATATGGTTCTGGGTTTAGAGTCAAGGATATAAAAGAGGGGTTTTGGAATTACCCATCACACCTAAGAAAAGCCACTTAGGCCAGGCATATATCAGGGGTGTCTCTTCATGGAGACCAGAGAGGTCATTGTGTTAAGCTGTAAAAGTAAAACCTGGATTGTGTTGGAAACCCCACGATTTTGGAAATGCCAGAGTCACAGGTTACCTGTCAAGAAAAACTGCTAACAGGGTGTTGAACCTGGCCAAAAGAGAAGAAGTGTGGTACAATCAACAAAGATGAAAGGAATTGGAGATTCGAGGAGCACTTTGATATCAGACCTAGGGAAGCAGAGTTTGGAGTTTGCCCAGCTGGTTTTTTGAGCTTGCTTTGTTCCAGTATTTCCTCACTGTGCTCCCTTTCCTCCATTTTGGAATGGTAATGGATATTCTGCGCCATTTTATGTTGTAAGTATGTAATATGCTTTTTATTTTGATTTTACAGGGGGTTACAGTTAAGAGATTACTATAAGTATCAGAAAAGACTTTGAACTTTGGACCCTTAAACAGGGTTAAGACTGTGATAGACTATGAGAACTTTTGAAGTTCTTTTGCATCATGCCTTGGCTACAAGCCTATGGGGGTTGGAGAGTGGAATGTGGTGGTTTGAATAAGAATTGCATCCCATAGGCTCATGTATTTCAGTACATGGTCACCAGAGAATGGCACTCTTTGAAAGAATTAGGATGTGTAGCCTAGTTGGAGGAAGTGTGTCACTGAACGTGGTCTGAAACATTTCAAAAGCTTAACCCAGGCCTAGTTTCTCTCTCTCTCTCTCTCTCTCTCTATATATATATATATATATATATATATATATATATATATATATATATATCTTATATATATATATATATATATATATATATATATATATATATATATATATATATATATATATATATATATCTTCCTGTGGCCCTTGGATCCAGATATAGAGCTCAGCACTGTGTCTGACTGCATGCCATGCTTCTCATCAGTCCACAACAATGGACTGAGCCTCTGAAGTTGTAAGTCAGGCCCAGTTAACTTCTCTCTTTTATAAGAAGTGCCATGGTCACAGTGTCTCTTTACGGCAATAGAACACTAAGATAGCCAGTGTCCTAATTAGGCTTTCAATTGCTTTAAAGAGACACTATGACCATTGCAAATCTAACAAAGGAAAATATTTTATTGGGGCTGGCTTATAGCTTCAGAGTTTTAGTCCATTATCAATACAGAAAATATGATGGCACCCAGGCAGACATAGTGCTGGAGAAGATGCTCAGAATCCTACACCTTGATCAGATGGTAGCACAAGTATACTGTAGGCCATTAGGCACAGCTTGAGCTTGAACCCAACCTCCAGCAACACAATTCCTCCAACAAGGCCACACCTACTCTAACAAGGCCACAATCTCCTCATAGTGCCACACCCTATGGACCTATAGTTGCCATTTGTATTCAAACCACCACAGTCAGCTGTAACTTCAAATTTTTCAAACCTTATTTTTAATGATAGTATTTAAAAGCTTTCACCTTCCTTTTAGCCCACCACCCACCAGAGGTAATGGGAAAGAAAGGATATGGGGAAGTGGACCTCTTTAAAAATGGTTCTTGGGAACAACTCCCATCTATGTTGTCAGGAAATTGACAATTCAGTTCCCAGGTTGACAGTGGCAGCCCAATCCACCTGCAGACACTTTACAGACAGAT
This sequence comes from Mus pahari, assembly GCF_900095145.1. NCBI lineage: Eukaryota > Metazoa > Chordata > Mammalia > Rodentia > Muridae > Mus > Mus pahari. The sequence goes on from NC_034601.1 coordinate 18,119,858, forward strand.
CAGCAGTCTAGTTCAGTAAAGTTGGGAGGGCAAACAGGAGTCAACAGGAGTAGCACTACCTCAGCCTTAACACTAGTCAGCAGGAGGGACCAGGGAGGATGCCAGAAGTTCTCAGTTATGCCCCTCTCAGCAAAGCAAAGATCAAGAAGCATTTAGCTATGTATACAAGTCAAGTTCAGCCTCTGTCACTGTCCACTGAGTCCTTTTTATACTCCCTCCAAACATCATATGTCTTCCATGGGCCTTGTCTCAGTTGAAATCACTGTCAATCAGCCTGAGTCCTTGGAAGCAACAGGAAGCCACAACGCACCACCAGAAGTTTCTTGATGTGTCTCACTCTGTGGAGTCTAAACAAATGGAGCTCAACTATACAATGTAAGGCAGAGCAATATGTGTGCATTGTTAATGAAGAATCCTTTATCACATGTCCTTTTACATGCTTGTTTTAACAAAACATTCTTTCACCTATGTCTGTTTCAATGAAATGTTCCTTCATGAGTCTGCCTTAGCCTTTCACCTTTGTCCAATCAGGAAAACATCCCTTCATGTGTTTGCCTCAGCAAAACACCATGCAAACTTCATTCAATATCTAGAATATGCAAAGAACTTAAAAAAACTAAACCCCAAGAAAACAAACAACCCAACTAAAAAAAATTGGATATAGAACTAAACAGATATTTCTCAAAAGAGAAATAGTAATGACTGAGAAACTGATGGATGGATCTATTCCTGTGAGATACTGGCTTGCAGTCTGGGCATACTAACAAACAGCCAATCAATTGATAGTTCTGTGCTTATACTGAAAAGCTTCCCAGTAGGCTCTCGCTGTCTCCCTCTTAAATAACTAGCCAACAATATGCTACAGGAGGGCAGCTTCCAACATAAGAGAGAGAAAATATCCAGGAAAAAAAAAAGGATTAGCAAAAAGAAACAGTATAGGAAGCATAAGAAATGCCATTGCTTCATAACATAAGAGCATGGTATTTTGAGACAAATGGATAGCAAAATGAAAAATTACTGGAAAATAAAAATGTGGTTAAGAATACGAAAAATCTAATTGATTAGAATAAGTTAGGGATTATGGATGATGGAGTGTGGGGACCAAAGGAAACTTTAGGTGAATGACTTCGTGAACACATATATGTTGTTGCCCTGAGCATGAACATGTCAAGGATCCAGGGCCTCAGCCCCATGAGACTGGCAAAGCCTTCCCTTTGGTCATCACAAAGATGGCAAAGCCTTTCTCAGGTCCCAGTGTGAATGTTGACAGTGTGTGCAGAAATGTCCAGGTAGCTGCTTCTCCCCAGATGTTTACAGCTTGAAGACTACTCCCACCAGAGACTGTGCCAATGGAGATTAGCCATGCCTACTTCCTGTTTGACTGTTTGCAATAGCTCTGCCTCCTTGTTTAATAACTCCTTGTATGTAATAACCCAGCCTCCCTGCATAACTATATTCAATAAACATGCTGAGCTGCCAGGGTGCCTCTGCTTTTCCATTAGAGAGTCCAGATGACCCAATCCAAGATTTTCTGTGTCTGTGTGTCCATGTGTTTGAGGTTTTAAAAATTCCCTCACTATCCATCAAATAAATTCCTGGAGCCATGAAAAGTGGAGCTTTGAGGAATTTGGGGGGAATAAAATAGTAGAAAATGTAATGTGTGTGTGTGTGTGTGTGTGTGTGTGTGTGTGTGTGTGTGTGTGTGTAATGCAATATTTTTTTCTTGGAAACTGCAATGTTTATACAAGAAAGGAAGCATAAGCTTGATGGAAGAGTGAAGATTAAATACAGAGTGTTGATTTAACTACATGTTGTGATATAACTCTGTCTGGGAACTGCAGGAGGGAAGAAAGGAAACGTTGATATAGGAGTGATAAAACCTCATCTACCACTGAGGAAATAAATAATAACTGATAATAGCAGGCTGAGAGTTAAAGGGGAATTGAGGCAAAGGCTAGAAGGGTAAAGAGTGAGGGCCATTATCTCTAAAGAACAGTGAAGAACAGGAAGTGAAGGAGTGAACAGAAGACAGTGTTTTCAACATGGTCATTTTAGGATAATTTGGCTTCAAGCTTTCATATGTGACATTTTGATTTTTAAAAATTAATAATTCATGAAATCAGTATCTTTGCTAGCTTTAATTGTCAATTTGATGCACTGAGAAGGGAGTCTCAAAGAATTTTACAGAGCAGGGTGCCCTATGGGCATATCCGTGAATAATTATCCTAATGCCCACTGTGGGCAGCACCATTCCCTAGGCAGATAATCCTGGATTGTATAAGAAAGCCAGAAAGGCACAGGCCTCAGAGTGAGCCAACAAGAAGTGTTACTCCATGGTTTCTGTTTCGAGTTCCTGCCTGAGTTCCCTCAGTGATGGAGTCTGGAAATGTAAGCCAGATAAGCCACTCCTCATCTAAATTACTTTTGTCAAGGTATTTTATCACAGTTGCAGAAAGGAAGCTGCAACAACTACTATTAAAGATTTGGGGCTGAGTTGCTGGAATCCATGGACAAAGCAAAAGATAACATCAGCTCCTCGCAGAATACAAGTAAGCATTCAAAATGTGTCAAAGAGTAGTGTTGCAATTCTAGTGAGCAGAGAATCCATCAGACTTTGCCAGATCACTGCTTGTCCAGAGTTGGCCAGGGTTTCTCTTGTGTCAAGTACAACATTTAGATTTGACACTGTGGCTCAGCTGAAGCAAAAAAGAAATGTGTAGTGGCCGTTTGCCTGTCAACTTGCTTCATCTTTTAAATAAAAATTTACATATTGTCCCACTCACAAGCCCCACTCCTTGGAATCTGTCTGATGGATACAAGACCCAGGGGAATTTATTCATTGATAAATATGCAATAATATTCATGGCCATTAATTGACCAAACACAGAATTTAAATTTGGGAAATGGACTGGAGATGGCTCAGTGGTTACAGTGGCTGCTATTGCAGAGGACCTGGGTTCAATTCCTAGAACCTACATGGTGGCTCACAATCTTCTTTAACTCCAGCTCCAGGGAATCTGATGCTCCTCTGGCCTCCACAGGAACCAGGCAAACACACGGTGCACATACGTGCAAGCAGGCAAAATGCTCATACACATAATACTTTAAAAATCAAAAATAAAATCTTCTTTAAAAATTTGAGGAGAGGGGATGACAAGTAAGCAGAAAGTAACATCACCAGGAGCTAAATTAATAAAAGGAATTATATTTGTAGCAAAAGACTGAAGACATTTCTAGAATACACTCTAATTATTATCTTTTCCTACTTCCCTTGTTTTTAGACAATGCGGTAGAAATCAATCAATCAGGGATTGATTATTGGGGATTACATAGAACCAGAAGGAGAGTGGGAGCGGAGAGGTAAGATTGCAAGCACTGCATTAAAGGAAAAAAAAAAAAAGCCCTCCAAGCTAAGTCTAGAGACTCAGGGCCTGTCATCTATGCTGCCTGGGACGCTGAGAAAGGGGGACCACAAGCTAAAGGCCTGTGTGGACTGCAGAGTGGGTTTAATTCAGCCTGGCAACTTTTTGAGAACCTGTCTCAAAATAAAAAGTCAAGGGGCTGGGGCCAGAAGTCTACAGCTCGGTGATAGAACTCCAGTAATTTTCAGAGCCTGAACTCATTCCCCAAATTTGGTTATTGTCTGCCTGCCGATGGTGCTGTTTCCCCATTACAGACTGTGTCTGAGCCAAAGCTCCTAACCCTCCTCATGTGATTGAGAGATCTCGCAGGCCAGCCCACAAAGCCTGTACAGGAACAGGAACAAACAGGGACCTTCATCTTCTCTCAGGCTTTTTTACATCTTAGTAGGGCCAGTGCAGTCGCAAATGGCACGGGATGAGGAGAACTCTTCTTCTACTCCCTCCCCCCTGGGAGCCTAAGGAAACCTTTCAAGAGCAAGATGCGGGATCCTCGAGGCTTCCAGCTCCTGTCATCACATAGCCTGCCCGTGCCTTCTGTGAAACTATTTCTTCAGATGCTCCAGGCCAACAAAATTCCCACAGCAGAAAAGTAGGCGGAAGTCATGACATAAATGTTCTAGAGGCCAACAGAGCGGTGACCCTGTCCTCCAGGGTGCATTCTGCCCCACACTGGGTTCCCGGGATGACAAAATTAGACTTGGAACCAACTCTGTTAACTTGGCTCATAGTAACTGTACATACTCCTGGGGTAAGACTGATATTTTAATTCATGTAACCATGTGTGGTGATTTAGTCAGAAGGCAGATCTAGCCCTTCAAATATTTATCATTTCCTCATAATGATAACATTCAAAACCCTCTCTTTCAGCTGATTTGGAACGTACAATAATTCTTTAAAAGTTTTACATATATTTATTGTGTCTCTCAGCGTGAAGTGGGATTGGTGGCTTGGACATGTATGGCACAGAGTGAGTGTGGAGGTCAGGACAACCTGCATGTGTCAGCTCTCTTCTTCCACCAAGTAGGTTCCAGGGATTGAACTCTGGTCCTCAGGCTTGGCAGCAAGTGCCTTTATCCACGGAACCATCTGGTCTGCCCCCTACAGTAAATTTTTGTTACTACAGACAACCTCCTAATAGAACATTATTCCTCATTCATCTTATTTAACTGTAGCGATTCAGTCCTAGTTTCTTCTCTGTTGCTGTGACAAACACCAGACACAGAGCAACTTAGGGGAGTAAGGACATATTTGACTTGTAATTCCCTGTTATAGTCCATTATTGTGAAGGAGTCAGATCAAATACTTAAAGCACCACATCTATAGTCAAGAGCAGAGAGACGATAAATGCTTGGATCCTTGCTTGCTTGGTCTTTCCTCTCTTATTTCAGGGTCCCCTCCCTGGGATGACACCACCCAAAATTGGCTGGGCCAGATAACCATCAAGACCATCCCCCACATACATGTCCATAGGTCAACCTGATCATCTGGGAGCCTTTCCCAGGTGATTGTAAGTTATGACATGCTAGGATTTAAAGTGAGCCATTATACACAGAGTATCTTCTAATCTCTCTTCTGCTTGCGAGCAGAGACCAGGGAGCCTTGGAGTCTCCATGTTAGGAGATACTTCACAGGTCCTGTCTCCATGCTTAAGTGATGGAGATTTCTCACAAGGATGCATCGGTGTCTCCATACCACCCTGAAAATGTGCTTGTGTGGCGACTGTGAGAAGCCTCAGTGGCTTCCCACTTCCAAAACCACAAAGGAGGCAAGACAAGCCCCATCGTAGGCATTACTCCCTACCACTCCTGGAACTTCCTAGTATTGATGGACCCTGAAAACTTCATCCTCCACCTGAGAAGGTCTTGAAGGATAAAGAGAAGGAGATAGAAAGAGGAGAGGAAGACCTGGAAACTACAGATGCCTTTGCACTGGTCCAAAGGCTCTCTGAGAGAAACAAGAGAAAACAGGACATTCTTTCTCTGCACTGCATAACTATGGACTATTTTAGTTGGTATTTTTGCCTCCTCACATTTTTTGGCTTTTATATCTAAAACAAATAAATAAAAACAGCCTGTTCTGTGAACTCTATAGAATGTGAGCTAATTTGGTCCAGTTCTTTCTCCGTCCATTTGTAGGCTCTGTCCACAGCCCATGAACATTAGAAAATAACTTATCACCCACTCAACTCCCCGTCTTATTCTTAAAAGAAAATATTTATATTATGCCAGTGGAAGGGTTTCCATGGCAACGATGACTACAACAACATCGCCTTAGCAACCTGGTGAATTTGTCTTGAATGAGTCGAAATCCCCTTTACAGACAAATAAGGAAAATTTGTCCAAAGTGCGGCTCGTGTTGGGGAAGCCCTGAGAGGTGTTTCTTCACCCACTGCCTAGTTCTCCCTCTGGCTCCTACTCTGACACGGCCCTTCCTGCTCCTTTGAGCCCTCTTTATGGCTCCTTTTCTAGTACCCAATATTCAGATCCTCAGGGGAGAAAGCAAAGGGTTACAGATTGGCATTCAAAACCATGCCAAAGATGGCAGGAGGGAGAAGAAAGACAGACACTCTGTCTATTTTATAGCGAGGCCTACAGCTCAACCCTGGAGACCAGTGCGCAATCTTTCTGTTCTCAGTTCAAAAGCATCTCTGAGGAGAAAGTTTGACCAGACAGTTCTGTCCTGCAATGGCGGAATGTCATAGCACGTTGGCAAGTCTCCTTTTCAGGCCTCGGTTTCCTCATCTCTGGAGTGTGGATCTTACACCCAAGGGAATTTTGTATGAAACCAGATATACCATCATCTCGCCCAACGCCACTAGGGAGTTCCCTTAGCTGGCCTGTCGGAACTGCACAAAGAGCCCTGAGACAAGAGGATCTAATCTTCCAGTGGTAAGCCCCACACTTGTCCTTGACCAGGCCGTGATCCATGTGGTGAGCGCTAGATGTGTGACTTCTCCTAAAGGGTGCTTCAGTGAGCTGGTGACAAAAATAAGCAGCCCTCTCTGGGAAGCACAGAGCGCATGGGATGGAACCCAAGGACACAGCTCAGTGTCACTCAGAGCCAGCTCTGGAATGTTCATTCCCCTTCCCTCACCGAAGAGCAGATTGGAAAACCAGGTGTACTGACCTGCTTCCTTCCCTTTAGCTCCCACTTTGGACACAGAAGTTGTTGTAAAAGAGGGGACAAGGCGGTTTTTGTCATTTTGCTGGTGGGCAGGGAAGACACTTGTAAACACTAGGAACCCCGCTTGATGTGGAAACCAGGAGAAGTGAAACAAAATATGAAGCAGGACCGGGACTAAGTAAGCCAACACTGCGTGTCTCCTTTTCCAGACTAACTGGGGATTAGTGAAGTCTGCCTGGCATGTTCGAAGAGTGATATATGTCAGGCAGGCTCCAAAGCTCAGCTTTGAGTCCTTCACCACCCTGCCACCTAAGTCAAATGTCTGAATTGGTCATTTTCAAAGGGATACATCCATTTTTTCTTAAATGCAGATTCAAATGTTTGCTTTGGAAGGAAGCTGAAACAACTCTAGCCCATTTTCCTTGTTTGTTTTCTATTGTCGTGATAAACACTGACCCATGCCAACCTGGGGAAGGAAAGGATAGTCTCTCATGAAGAGAAGGCAGGGCAGGAACCTAGAGGCAGGAACTAAAGCAGAGGCCATAGAGGAATGCTTACTGGCTTTCTCCCCATGGCTCATTCTACTTTCTTTTTAAATTAAAATGTAATTACATAATTTTCTCCCTTCAACTTTTCTATGCACCCCACCTTGCTCTCTCTCAAATTCAGAGCCTCTCTTTCTTTAATCATGTGTGTGTGTGTGTGTGTGTGTGTGTGTGTGTGTGTAGTCTGCTCAGCCCATACAATATTACTTGTGTATATATGATTTCAAGACTAAGAACTATAGGCAACTAAAGATTGCTGAGAGCAAGAGAAATAGTTTTTCCAGAGAAGAAACTTCTAACTGGTTATCCAGTGCCATGGTCATTTTTCTTTCTTTCTTATATTATTCAGGACTACCTAACCAGGAATGGCACCACCCACAGTGAGCTAGCCTTCTCACATCGATCAGTAATATTGTTGTTTTTTTTTTTAAATGCCCCCAAAAGGCTTGATTGCAAGGCCAGTCTAATGGAGGAATTTTCTAGGTTCCTTCTTCCCAAGTGCTGCTAGCTTATGTCAACTTGATAAAAACTGATGAGCGCATCCGTCTTGGAAATCAGGGAACTTTCACATGTCATGTCTGACATATCCAGACAAGCTGACCTGAACGACAAGCTGGTGCAGGAGCTGAAGGCGGGCTTTGGAGCCTGGGTTTTTACAAACAACCTATGCACACACAGGTATTTGACCTCTCAGTCTGTTTATCTGAAACAAGCAGTCTTTACACAATAGGGCTATCTTTAGCATCTCAGGTCCTTGGATCACAAACATCTGGGATGTGAAAGATCCCATCACTCTGAAAAATCCTTCAACGCTATCATGCTTCAGTGGTTCAGTCTCACACTTAGGTGACGCGCCAAGCTCATCTGGGCACTGGTGGTTGTCGATGTAAGTATTGACGCTTGCAACCCTGAACTAGGGGGAGGTGCGTTGATGCTCTGCAGAACCTAGCTTTGACTTAAACCCAGAGCCATTGTGGACACCAGCCTTAGTATGATCCCTGCTCCCAGATTTTCTTTAGGATCTCTTTCATCTTCCACATGGGTCCATACAAAGTCCTCTTTGCTGAGCTAACTAGAGTGGGTATTTGTTCCTTGCAATAGGAAAATCCTTGTAGACAAAGAGCCATGAAGAAGACTCTCTCTTCCTCCCAAATCTCCCAGAGACTATAGTTTGTACAATAAACTGCTGTTTACAGGAGACAATTGTAGTGTTTAGGACAGGCAGTCCTATATAATGCAGGAACTGGGATCAAGCTAACTCTGCCTGTTGTGGGGATATGAGCGGCAGCGGTCTGGCTTATAAGCCAACAGCTCCATGAATAACAGTCACCCCCACAGGCTCCTACCTGGGAGTCTCCTGCGTACGAGCTGGGTAAAGACTGATATTCTGAATACTTGGGAAAGTCAAATGCAGGGTTCAGCAGAAATACAGGGAAGCTGATCCCACAACCAAATAGAGACTTATTTCTGGCGTTTGGTGGTTCCAAGGCAGCTGGAACAATCATTTGTATGACATGTAGAAGAGGCCATTTACCAACCAGTGTGGGTATGTAAGTAATATGTTAAACTATGTGTATGGCTGAACCTGTGACTTTAATTCAAAGCGAGTACCCAGTCAATAGCAGGGAGTCACCGTCTGTTTGTTGTTAGCACAGTGCTATGGGGCACTCTGGGGACTGTGGAGGCATTGGGGGACACTGGGGAGGACATCATGTGAACTCCCCGGACTATCACTGAGCTTGGAATGACTGCACATCTGGCTCACTGCCCACCTGACTTCAGTGACCTCAGTCCCTGGCGCAGACTCAGCCCTGTGCTGGTCCCCTAGGTTTTAGTTTGCTCTGTTGGTAGGTGTCCTGTATCTATCTCCTCAAAACTGAAGCATTCTTCTCCGGAGAAAGACTCACTAAGATTTAAAAAGTAAAGCAAAATCCAGGAAGTAGACAAAACTCAAGTCTTGGGAAACTACTTATACTCAAAAGATCACAAGCCACAACTGTCCTCTAACAGTTGCTGGGAGAGGAGACTTTCACTAGCTAGAGTTGCCTCCAAGCTCTCCCATTCTCATACCTTTGGGACCTAGACAAGGGGCTGCTCTCTGGGTGCTGAAGGAAGCAAGGGGCTGGACTACCAGCTCTCCTGCTTTCCCACCCTCAGGGCTGGCTCACCCACACCCCACCACCAGCATCAGCTCTGCTGTGCTGTGTAGACAAGGTGCAGGGCCTGCTCTNCCAGGTGCTGCTTCTGGTGAGAGGAAGAGATAGCTCGCCTGAGCTCATGACTCTGTGGGCAGCTTTCCTGACTGCTACAGGTGACTGGGGGGGGGGCGGCGCATTACCTCTGTGCCTGTGTCACCCCATGGCAGATGAGTGGCAGGGTCAGCTCTCCCACACTCATACCTGCAGGACTGGTTTCCCTTTACCCTTACCACCAGAGCCAGCTCCACTGTGCTGCCTGGGCCGGGCACAGGGCTGGCTCTCCCAAGTACTGCCAGTGGTGAGAGATGGGGCCAGCTCCAGAGCACCACAGCCAGCGAGGAGCTAGGGTAGTTCTGCACAGGCCCTGGACATCCACGTGGTCCCCAGAGGCTACCCCAGCCAGGAATGTCCCTATGTTCTCTAATGGTAATATGAGCCAAGGATATGGACACCAATCCCTGCCACTGCATAGACATGGACTCAGACATGGTCCTCATAGCTTAGGCTAGGGCCTCACCATGGCCCTAAGTGGAGGGCTGGCCACTCACAACAGGCTTCTCCTCTCCACCCTCGAGCCTCCAGTTTCATCTCTCTTCATAATGCTCAAGGGTTCTGTTTCTCTCTCTCCTATCTGTCCAGCACATATGGGGCCCCTGGGTGTCATCCTCCTCCTCTATTTACGCTATGTGGTATGGCAGCAAGAGGGTATCTATGCCGTTCTAGGCAACAGAGATTCTCTCCATGCTTTCTGGAGCTAGCTCTTCCCTGAATTAGGACAAATTCCTCACCCACAGATTGGCCTACACATGGACAATCCAGATGTTCCCAAAGCCTCTTTTCTCTTGCTCAACACTGTCAGCTTCTTAAGTCACCACTGGGGCTGCGAGGGCTACCACACACCCATCACACCAGAATTCAAGAGATAAGGGGGTTTTCAAGTTCAAGGACAGATTGGGACCCTACCCTGGCTCACCACCAAAGAACTCACTGGCAGGGTTCCAACTCTCTGAACTGATCTTAGCCTTCCTTATCACACCTGAACTGTGTTGGCCAAGGCTACCTGCGTGCTGGTCTGACACACCCAGACGCTTAGTTGAGAGGACATGCTACTTTCTCCAATCCTAGAGAGCTGTGGGTTGAAGCTCGCTAAGCTTTATCTGAAATTCGGCAGAACCTGTTTTACTCAGGTTTACCCTGGAGGTGGCAGATGTACAAGACCTGTCCCCTCTAGCTCCTGACCCTGAAGAGCTACATATGGGCAGTGGTAGTGATCTGTGCAGTTGCAGGATTGGGTCCCACTCTTTTTTTCTGCTCTTCAAGAGGCCTCCTGTCTCCCACACAGCACAGTATAAGGCAGCAGCTGGCAATGCTGGCCTCTTCTGTTTGTCTAACACCCACATTAGTGGAAGTCGGTCTTTTGTAGGCCCTGGGTCATGACAGGCCTTGTACAGCCCTCGAGGAAGAGGTGTGCTCTCATGCTTTGTAGGGACCACTCATGATTAGGCGTGTGGGAAGGGATAAGCAGGCATTAGATGAGAGCCTCGGAGGAGCTCCAAAGCTTACTAGTAAGTCAGAGTGCTTTGTGCCTTCAGTTGGTGAGCCTCCACTCTCCTTAGGCTGAGAGAACAACCCAGAGGCCTGCAGGAGGCTCAGAGCTCTGATCTACCACTGGGGACAGCCTCCAAGCTCCACATGGCACCATTGTCCCTGAAAACTGTGGGAGGGTTGTCAAAAGCTCACACAGGAGCTGTAATCTGCATTTCATTTTATGGATTTATTTGTTTTTCTTTGTTCACTTCCCTTTGTTTCCTCAGAGTTACTTTTGGTACAAATGTGTGAGTCTTTTTCCATAACACTAAAGAGAGACCGGTTCACTCCCCCACCCCTAGCTGGATGATCCCTAGGGCTGGAGAGACAGTAGCTGTACCTTCCCCCAAGCAAGAGAGGGCTGGAGGCAGAGGGAAGAGTGAGCGTCACTATGCTGTTCTAAGTGCCAATGCTTTCAGGTATGAAATCAGCTTTAGCTCTCACTGCACTTCTGCAAGTAAGCTTCAGTATTCCTCTTTGTTTTTTCAGACTAAGAAACTCTACAGAGGCTTGGGGAACTTAAGTCTGGACTTGGCCTAGTAAATGGCCTCAAGTCCAACTGCAAAGATGATTCCTTCTGTAGTGCCTAGGGATTCTGTAACCATAATTCTTCTGTAGTGTCTAGGGACTCTGTAACCATAATTTTTAGCTACTTTTGGGGGGATTCTTCTTCCTACTACTCTTCTGCACCCCAATCCCTTCCAACCCCACAATACTACATCAGCGATCTGGCAAACCACCAATCCAGCAAACAGCAAACACAGCATCAGGAACCAGGAGCAGCAGAGGAGCAGCAGGGTCCACCAGTGCCAGGGGAGCAGCAGAGGAGCAGCAGACACTGCCCATCTCGGGGCTCTGGCATTTACATGCGCTCTCAAGAGACCCCAGAACTTCAAAAGTAAACTATCTTCAGCTGGCAGAATCATGCCCCTGCCAGAGGATGAGACAAATCATAGTCAGTTTCTATGGACAGTCTGAATCAGCCCCATATCCCACACCTGGGATTTGAACAAAAACATACTCACATAACATAACTGTTTTGTTTTGTTTTGTTTTGTTATTTTAAGAAACCAAAATTCTCACTACAGGACTCCAAGAGGGGAGGCAAATCTGTTTCATCTCTCCAGTTAGAGCTGGTTTCCCCTTCTTTTCTCACCCCTTGTAAGGATCACATGTTTTATGTTTGTGAACTGATTTTTTCCCCAGCATGTAAAGGGGCAGATATCCCCAGAGCTCAGACATTTCAATGGGAGGAAGAAGAATTCAAAGATTTGTGACTGTGTAGACTCTGGTGGAGCCCAGTTATCAACCGTAAAGCATAGGCTGGCATGAAGGGTTCTGACTGGCCCAAGGATTCCATAGCCTTAGGAGAGTATTACCCCAAGAACCACATGCAGGTGGATATGTGTGGCCAATGCCTGACCACTCTGCCTTCAGGCTCATGCAAGAATTCAAGAAATTGAGTGTATGACAGTTGTCAAATCACATAATTTTGGGATATGAGAACTGGAGGGTTCACTGGCATTATCCCATAGCATTCCCTTAGGTTATATGGGGAAAATAAGAGGTCTGCCTGAGTGTCACAGTGGGCTCACCTAGCCAGTTCCAAATCCCAAGTCTTAGGAGCCAGCTTAATGCTTAACTCCTTCACACCATTTTTCTCTAGATGGCAGGTTAGTGACACCAAGTTTCATTGTGAAATCTCCAGAGCAGACCCACAAATCCATACTTCACTTTCCAGGCAACGCTTGTGTCCACTGAAGTTAGGCCTGGTTAAGCCATGCAAATAAAGTTGGACAAACCTCTAACTAATTTATTAATTTAACCACACAGAGAGAAGAGGCTAGTCTTCATTCAAGTTCTCTGTCTCTATGGAGAGCAGGCTGGATGAAGTGTAAGAGTAGGGTCCCAAGCTGGCCTTGAACCTGAAAACCCCCTTATCTCTTGAATTCTGGTGTTACATGTATGTGGTAGCTCTCTCTCCTAGCCCCAGTGGTGACTTAAGAAGCTGGCAGTGTTGAGCAAGAGAAAAGAGGCTTTGGAAACATCTGGATTGTCCATGTGTAGGCCAATCTGTGGGTGAGTAATTTGTCCTAATTTAGGGAAGAGCTAGCTCCAGAAAGCACAGGGAGAATCTCTGTTGCCTAGAATGGCTAGCTCAGAGAAAGCTCCTTGTTGAAGATTCGGAAGAATGACTGCATGTCGTTTGACAGAGCGTGTGAGATTGAGCTGGTGAGCATCGCACCAGTTAAAGTGATAAAGGGTCTCAGGAATCACTTCCAAAAGCGAGGCAGCAACAGGCAGACTTCCAGCTAGACCGAAAATGACCAGCTCTGAACCATCACCATTTGTCCAGAGCTGATGTACCTCTCAGCTTCTAAGTGTGTCCTTACGGGGGTCAGTGGCTGACTGGGTGCTCTCCCTGAACTCTCCATGGATAGGGACCATGGTGGCGTGTCACATTGAGTGCAACCATGTCCATATGAATAGAGACAGGTTTGTTCTGCCAGAGGTGATGAGCCTTTCTACATTACATACTTAAAAAAAAAAAAAAATCAGGTCCTGGCCCAGTCGCCCCAGTCACTCACCTCAATCCCACTCATCTTGCCTGGATATACGTTATTTAAAGGATCACTGCTGGAAAACCTAACCATCTCATAGAAAGAGTCCTGTGAGAGGCCACTCCAGGTGGGGCTGCTGTACTCTCTGTGGGCTATCAGTGCTTTTCCTTGGCTCTTGATGGAGACACCCTAAAAAACTGGCCCCAAGCACAACCCTCCCGTGCTTCTGTATCTGTCCACTCTCACCACAAGAAGACTTCCTGTGCAGATGTATGCTAGCGCAGACAAGGGAGAACCAGTCTGTTAAAAGCCTGAGCACAACAGCCAAGCATCTCTTGTGCTGAGCATACCACATCTTTCTGTCCTCGGGAAAGTGATTCTCTGGGCTTTATGGCCATGGAAAATTGCATCAAGCACCTGGAAAAGGATGTGAATGTTGAATTTGTTTGGTTAAGACTTCAATTTGTTTTGTCCCTTTCTTTGCTATGCTGGGAGGTACCATTAAGTTTTCCTAAGGATGAGAGTAAAACATATTCCCACCCGGGGAATGGCGCTAAGATGGCTTTATCTGAATATCAACTCTGCCTTCAAAGAATGATCCTTCTTTCCCCCCTCTCCTCCTCTTCTTCCCTTCCTCCTTTCAATGGGATCTTTCTTATAGCCCAAGCTGGCCCTGAATTCACAGTCCTCCCTTAGTCTCCCAGGTGATGGGATCACAAGCATGCACTATGCATGAGTCTTATTTTCAGTTACTGCTTATCTGAGCTCCAGTTTTTATGGATGAAGCATTTTTATATGCTCATTTTGACTAGCCAGCCTTCTTTTCCTGCCTAAAAAAATTACTTTGGAGGCTCTGCCAGTCCCCCCCCCCCGCCTGCATGTAGACTGGTTTATTGTACAATTGGTGTGTCTTGACCCTAAATATGGAAGCTGAAGGATTTCTGGTGATTTTCTTTACCAGATTCTTACTTTGTCACCCAATTATAGCTAGAGAGATGGGAATGTGACCTATGGCAGCCAATCAGATGCTCTTCTGGAATTTCATGTGTTTATTCAGTAAGAGAAATGTCAAAATGGCAGAGACAACCCCCGTCAGTACTTCCTGTCCTGGTTTCTGGTCTGAACCTGAGCTCTCATCTAGACGTCTATCGCTACCATGAACTCCATCGTAACTTCTTAATAAATTCCCAGTTTTTCTGAGATCACCTTTTAAGTCTTGTTCAAAAACCAAGATCGACTTCCTTCCCTGGGATTATTTTAGTTCTCTAGGAAAAAAAAAAAAGTAGAAAACACAAAACTAGAAGGTAAGTTATCAAGAAGTCTCTGTTATTTCCCCTCCAGATGTGGCTACTTGGCTGAGGGAAGAGCTGCTCCAATGGACCTCAGTCACGTAAGAGCCAAGAAGCCACATCAGAGAGTTCCAACTCTGTGCCCATCACTCCCATGAGGAGTGCCGTCATATCACTGCAGCAGGCTCAGGCTTGAGTGGATGGGGAGCCCCACTGCATTTGCCACTGAACCATACATAGCTCTTGGCCAGGTTGTGGCTCTGTTCTTATTCAACCTCATCTATGGGGAAACTATTAGAAGAAAACCAAAACCACAGGAGGACCAGGAAAGGTGGTATAGAAGCCCATGTTCGGACTTATGAGACGAACTGAGCCTGGTGAAGAAGAGGAGCTTCTCACCAAGAAGCTGGGGTCATGCGCCCCTTGCTTAGAGCCGAGTGCACAAGTACAGGCCGGGTCCCCCAGCCTTGCCACGTCCAATTGGAAACGCCCTGAGAGCTTAAGTGACCTAAGCACGAACAGTTGGTGTGACTTCCAATGAGTTCATTCAAGCTAGGGATTCATTCCAAAGGTGTCTAGAGTATCGTTGATTGCTCTTCCCACTCCCACCCTGAGATATATCAACATCAAAAGATAGAGGGAAATCAGGACCCGAGAAAGAAGAGTCTTGTGGAGTGGGAGATGAAAACGGGAAGCAATCTCTGTCACATCCAATGGGGACTGGGACTTTCCTGCCTCAGGAACACAACTAAAACCAGTAGTTAGAAGAAGCTTCAGAATAACAGCTCTGGCACAGAATGCAGTGAATATTCTAAGCAGAGAAACACAGCACAAAGTGGGTTATTTGTAGGGAGCTGAGAGGATAAGGCCTGGTGTTGGAAGGGTCAGTTGTCTGTGGCACTTCACAGAGCCTATGTCCTCATTTGAAAAGAAAGAAAATGATAGTTCCGACCCGCGGGGTTTCCTAAGGGCCAAAGAGTTCATACTTGTACCAGGCATTAAGCAGTGTCTGATGGGCACGTATACCTGCTGTGTAGATATGGATATATAAGCTCCTGTTTGCGTTTGCAAGGCAGCAGAGCCCCTAATGCTGAAAGACGTGAGACCTGGGATGTGGGACAAGTGTTAAAGATACCAGGAGCAGTTGCTGTGGTAAAGTGGGACCAGACATGGGCTCTGGTTCTGGATCTCAGAGCTACCATGATGGCCTTGACCGAGGCACGGCATCCCCAAGTCTCCATTTTCACAGGTGAATCTGCTCCCTTTCACTCCACAGAACTACCACAAGAACTCCATTATTTCGTGGACAGATGTATTATTTGTCTGTGTTTCACAGACTTGAAATCTCAAAAGGCAAAACACAGCATCTGTGAACTGATGGCCTCCATGCATGCTTCCTGACTCATTGGTGGGCAGAGTGGGCGGATCACTCCCTGCCCTCCTCCCTCGGTACCCTGCAGCTCCCTGGATACCAGAACTGAGCCTTGCAGTTTTCTGGCTGGTCTTTTTGTCCTCCCATGATGAGTGCCAGCTCCTTTCTGGGTGCCTTGTGTGACTCAGCCTTCTTTGCAATTAGCTGTGATGTTCTGCTGGAGGCTTCCATTATAGACAATGAGAACAGCCTCTTTGGCCTAAGTGGGGTCTGGCAGGCTGGACTGTTTGACCTTGAAAACTAACTACCAAAGAGACAGAAAGTGAGCCCCACGCACAGATCATGCCAGGCTGTCTTCCTCCCTGTGCCCAGCTTTGTCCCCGACTCTACAAGGCGTATTCAGCCCCAAGGGCCAGGCCTGTGCATTCACACCCACCCATGGGCATCTGGGTGATTGGCAGGAGCCAGGATGCTAGGCTGGTGAGAGAGGCTGGCAAGAAAACATGCTGTGGCTTTTCCTGGAGTCCGTACTCCTTTTTAATTCAGAATGCTTTAATTGTACACCTACTCCGTGCCAGACACACTAGGGGATCAGCCGGATTTGAAGCAGTCCTTGCTCCTTAGGCGTGTGGAACTCAACAGCAAGTGTTGGGAAATCCCTGAAGAGTCTCTGACGCCACAATCGCACTGAACACCTGTCATGACTACATGGGGGAGAGGCAGTCAGATAGGGTGGGGCTTTAACTCCATGAGAACTTTTCCTCAGCTTTACAGTTAAGGAAAGCAGGGTTCTGAAATGTTAAATAACTTCACCTGGGCTTTGTTGACTGGAAGAAAGAGCATCGGGGAAGATTCCCAGTCACAAAACAAGGTGCTTGTGGGCTTTCCCGCCAAGAAAGTCGGGCTTCCTGTTTCTTGGAAGGGACAAATTTGTTTGGGTCTTTAAAAAAAAAAAAAAAAAAAGCTGGACTCTTGCCAGCCACTCTGAGATGGGGTCTTTCTCCTTGCTTCTGGATGACTACAATGTGCCTACTATGTGATGGAGCTGATGTCCGTCCCCCCTCTCTCTCCGAAGGGGACGGTGAAGCCTGAGGGCAGCCTGGAAGAGACCATCTATGCTACTGGCTCTCCCACCTACACCTGTGCTCCAACCTTAAAGGAATAGCTTTGCTTTTGTTCTAAATCGTACTGCCTGTCCTTTGAAACCAACAGCCCAGACTCGTTTAGCATCTGCTAGGGGACATTACTCGGTGCTGCACCATTAAGAACTCAATTGGCTCTAATGAGCGGAGCACAGGCTCATCCCTATGTCTCCTCCAGGCAAGTTTGTTCTCAGCTGTGGGATTTTGGATCATCAGTCCTGGATGATGACCACGTGCCATAAGACAACCCAGCGCACGTGCCTCTTCGTCTACACCTCATACAGAGGTCCAGAAAAACGAAGGGGATGACTCTGGGAGGGTGGAGAAGACACTAGATGAGATTTTTATGTTCTCCATGCCTCACAACTACTGGGAGGACCAGACTCAGATCTGCTAAGCATGACTTCCGCTGGTATTCATCTAGCTACTGTGGCAACTAACTGCATCTTCATCAACGAGAAGGTGCAGCATCTCATGCTCCATTGAAAACCCGGATGCACTAAGGAGTCGGGGAAGTGCCCAAAGTCACAGAAAAAACAGAACCAAGATGGGAACATGAACCTATCTCTTGGAAATCCTACTCCAAGTGGGAAGAGGCAGGCTGTTCCTTCCACCTCCCTCTACGGCTTACAAAATCTCCTTTGGGGGGTTCATATGGAGCCTGGAGGTTAAGGACTTCTCTGCTCCCAGGAACTCAGCATGAAACATTTCCAGAAGGGTGTCCTGAGGCAGTGACCACCCCCCAGCTAAGTAAAGAGTGACATACAGAAGGCAGAGGAGAGAGAACTGGCATCTCTGACTTCACTCCCAGGTGACTCCTGCAGTCCACAGAACACAACTCATGCCTTTCACACCTCCAGAAAACTGTATATCTCCCTTCTTTAAAAATTACAGTCACCAGGTGGTGGTGGCGCATGCCTTTAATCCTACCACTTGGGAGACAGAGGCAGGCAGATCTCTTTGAGTTCTAGGCCAGCTTGGTTTATAGAGCAAGTTCCAGGACAGCTAAGGCTACACAGAGAAACCCTTTCTCAGAAGGAGAAGAAGAAGAAGAAGAAGAAGAAGAAGAAGAAGAAGAAGAAGAAGAAGAAGAAGAAGAAGAAG
>NC_034601.1:18138265-18156149 GCF_900095145.1 Mus pahari
AAGAAGAAGAAGAAGAAGAAGAAGAAGAAGAAGAAGAAGAAGAAGAAGAAGAAGAAGAAGAAGAAGAAGAAGAAGAAGAAGAAGAAGAAGAAGAAAGGAAATAAAATAAAATCACAGTCAGCTTACACAAGGCTCTAGTTTATTCTGGTGACACAAGGTCATCCTGTGATCATTTCTCTGGACAGTCCAGAAAGGTGTCATTGGATCTCCAAGAATGAGGGGCCTGTTGCTAAGACTTATATTCTCTTCTGGTCCTACACCTGACCCTTTGTCCCCCTGTCTCCTCTAAACTAACATTCCACATGTGATCATGAACTCTGGAGGCCCCATTAACTCTCCAACATGGCCTCACTTCTTCCAGGTAGCCAATTTGCACATCTCTCTCTTGTGCTTCAGTTCTTCAGGTCTCTGAGCCTCCTGTGCCTACTCCGTATCCAAGACAACCATGTCCCCTCCTTGCTTTGTGCCCTTACTCTCTCCAGGTGCACATTATTCCCAATATAAGCACCAGCCACCCTTTATCATCATGTCTATAGCATCAAGCACGTTCCAAGCACCGTTCTTAGAATCATGTTTATGTGTTTGCACATATATGTGTGCACTTATCTGGCCCTCACTGTCCTCTGGGATGGTGTTGGTGTCATCTCTACTTTACAGAGGCGGAATAAGACACGGGAGGTGGGGGGAAATCACTTACCTGACATCACTAGGCTCATTAGTGACAGAAACAGAAACTGAGTTTCTGCCCTTCTACCCACAAGCCATGCCTCTGTTTCTGTGTTAGTTTCTCAGGCTCTTCCTCTAGTTGACCAGCTTGAACAGCAGGCTCATGTCTAAGTCCTACAGGCATCTGTGTTTGGGCCAGTGAACTATCCACTGTAGGGTCTTGGAACAAACTGCTGAATGGACATCCACAAGTCTGACCTCACAGTGTGCCTCAGCATTCCTATGACTCCCATGCGTCGTCATGACTCGTAACAGGTCCCAAGCCCAGCTCATGACCCAACTTGTACTGCCTGTTTGAGCTTAGTGCTTCATCCTGTGAGACTCAAGGGGGTGCAATAGCTATAGACAAGCACACGTCCCAATTTTGAGTCAATCTTCTTTTGCCTTTCAAGAGTGCTGGGTACGTGTGTATACAAGTGTTTGGGTGGCTGCAGCAGATTGGGCACCGTTCCCAAGGCTGAAAGCACAGGGGAGTGGCAATAAACACAAGAGGATCTCTTCCACATCATGGCAAGTGTATTAGTTACTGCTCAGCTGCTGTGACACAACAGTGAGGCCAAGGCCACTCATACAAGAATGGCTGCTTATACTTGACTGACAGTTCCAGAGGCATCAAGACAGGATGCACAGCAGCAAGTGGCACGCACAGTGGCAGAGTCAGGAAGCTGAGACATCATATCCCTAACAGCAAACACGAAGCAGAGAGAGTGAGCTGGAAGCCTTTACACTTTCAAAGCCTGACCCTGGTGACATATGTTTCCCAGCAAGGCTGGGCTTCCCCATAAACTCTCCAAACAGTAACACCAACTGGGTACCAAGTATTCAAATGCATGAGCCTGTGGAGGACATTTCTCTACCAAACCACCACAGCAATTGTGAGCAAGCATCCTGTGATCCCTTTTCTGTGACTGGAGATGTGACTAAATATATACTCAGCCCAGGGAAGGCGTTGCCTACAGACCAAAGTAAAGACGCCACTAAGATCAAACTTGGTAAACTAATGAACTGTATTGGTGTTCCTTACTGGAGTGTGGGTGAGGGGTTACTTATAGAAGCATAAATGACTGAAAGACACCTGTGGAATTCTGTATCATCAGAACTCTACCCCGGCATAGGTGACAACTCATGAAAGCTAGAAACCTGGAGTATGCTGCACAACTGCTCTAGTTAGGGTTACTATTGCTATGATGAAAAGCTATGACCAAAGCAACTTAGGAAGGAATTCAGCTTATACTTCTAATAGTCCATCGCTGAAGGAAGTCACGGTAGGAACTCAAACAGGAAAGGGACTTGGAGGCAGAGGCTGATGCATAGGCCATAGAGGGATGCTGCTTACTGGATTGCTCCCCATGGCTTGCTTAGTGTGATTTCTTACAGAGTAGGATCACGAGCCCAGGGATGGCACTACCCACAATGGCCTGGACCTTCCCACATCAGTTTCTAAGAAAATCCCATACAGGCTTGCCTACAATTCCATCTTATGGAAGCATTTTCTCCATTGAGAATCCCTCCTTCCAGAAGACCCTAGCTTGTGTCAAGTTGGCATAAAGCTAGCCAGGATAGGCTGGGCGTGGCGGCGCATGCCTTTAATCCCAGTTCTTGGGAGTCAGAGGTAGGCGGATCTCTGTGAGCTCAAGGTCAACCCGATCTACAAAGAGTTCCAGGTCAGCCAAAACTAGCCAGGACAACAACCTTTCAAATGGTAGCTCATATGGTCTGAATCTCTTACAGGCAGTTGGCCTGGTCTCTGTCTTTTCCAGGAGCTGGAGTTGTCTGAGAGTATCTCTCAAGCAGTCTTTACTACTTACATACACTTGGGGAGGAAAGACCTAATGTTCAGTTTCAGGGACTTCAAGAAACTTCTGAGTTGTTCATTTCCTATGTCGCACGTGCTTCCCAGCAAGACAGAATGTTTCCCTTTCTTGAGCACATCCTGAGCCTTAAGGAGTGGTCTTCCAGGATGGAATGTTTCAATCCAGAGGAGATTGCTGCACACTGCCAGGCCAGAGAGCAGGAATAAATTAACAAATAGTAAGCAAGTAAACAAAATGGAGCGGCTGTGCTAGTTAGTGCAGGGAAGGGAAGGAGGAAGGGAGAGTGAGCTTACCAGGGTAGCCTTCACAGAGAATATGATGTTGGGGCAGAGACTTGATAAGGAAGAGGAGAGGAATGGGCTGCTGTCTAGGAAAGAGGGCTCTAGACAGAGGGAACAGCCATACCAAAGCACTGCAGTGGGCTCCTGTAGAGGATGAAGAAGAACAAAGAACCATTGATCAGCAGCAGGATAAGCCAGGACAGCATTTGCAACATGAGGTAGACCCTCGTGGGCCATGGTGGGCATCTGGGGACTTATTCTAGGTGTACTGAGAACCCCCCAAAGGAGGTTGTACACAAAACTGGTGCGATCGGACCCATGTTTAAAAGCTTGAAAGCGTGAGTTTGAGTATGAAGTCCTCCTCAGTTTCCAAGCTCAATAGCAGTGTTTTCAGTGAAGCAGTCTCTCCTGTTTCCTCTTCCATTTCTTAAAAGCTCCCCATTCTCCAAAGCCCCTGTGGTGGTTTAAACGGGAACGGCTCCTCATATGTTTGAATACTTGGTCTCCAGTTGGTGGAACTGTTGGGAAAGATTGAAGGTGTGTAATAGGCTTTCTCTCTCTCTCTCTCTCCTGCCCCCTCTCTGCTTCAGATATAGGCCAGATTAGACCAGATTAAAAGCAGATAAAGGCAGGTTTAGTAGGCGCTGCTTCAAGGGAGGTTCATCAGTCCCCAAAAAATGGGGCTGAGGAATTCTTGCATCTGGGCTAGGGTGGGGAAGTTTTATAGATTGTAGGTGAAGGATGATGATGTGTTTGCCATAAGCTGGGTTTGTACCCAAGTATATTCAGGAGCTGAGCATTTAGGCGGGGATTTGGGGTGGCTGGCAGCATCACAGGAAAAGGTCAGAACAGCTGCCAAGAAGGCGGGCAGGGTTGGGGGAAGGTTAGATGGGGTTTCTCATCTTGTGCAGGGTGAACAGCCTAACAGTGGGGCCTTGTTGAAGGATGTAGGTCATAGGAGTGAGGGGCTTTGAGGTTTCAAAGAACTGGCATCATTCACATACACCCCCATTCCACCTAGCTCATGGTTGTGGGTCCAACTGTAAGCTGTTCCTGCCACCATGCTCTGCCACAGTGAACTGTAACCCTCTGGAACCATGAGGGTTCCCAAATGGAGTGCTGCCTTTAATAAGTTGCCTTGGTCATGGTTTCTTATCCCAACCATACAAAGTAGCTAAGTCAGCCCTTATTGTGTCCCCTGTGACTTCAATCAGCTTCAGCTAGAAGTTATGGTGTAATAAGAGACACAACTAAATGAACAGATGAAGTGTTCCTTGTGCGAACTCAGGGTGGAGCAACATCAGGTGAGCATCAAAATCTCATACAGGCATGGAAATCTGGGCAGCTCTGAGAGGACCTGGTGCTGCTGTAAAGATTTGAATGAGAAAGTGGGGTTGTCTAGGAACCGATGAGCCAAGCGCATGGCAGAGGGATCAGCGCTCTGAAACCATCACAGCCTCGGTTTCTCACCCACCTGTCTGTAGCACCTACCAGGCCAACACCATTGCCAGCCAGACCGGGCAAAACCCATTCTCCTGCCGAGTACTGTCCGGTGCAAAAATCTGCCATCCTTGGTTCCAAAACAAAGTCACATTTAATCTCAGCTGAGCTCTTGACCACACAGTGCCTTTTCTTTTCTTGATAATTAACACCACATTCCCAAGAGCACATTCTCCAACCTTCAGTGCTCTTTCTGAGACCTGACCTCAGAACAGAACAAGATGCCTAACCCCTCATGTACCTCTGAGAATGTTTAACACTGCAGCCATCTCTCCCCGTGGTCTCATAAAAGAAGCTATAACCATTCTTGAGTAAAATAACTCCTGCAAAGAGATTAGGCATCTATCCTGCCTTAGCTGGGCGGTACTGCTGAGTAACTTAATAGACTGGGATAAGAAGAGTTCTTTTTATCATAGAAGAATTCTAGTTACAAATGTGAAAGGAATGCAGAATTAGAAAATTGCCTCTGTTCTTGTTTTCAATTCTATTTGGTTTGAGTGAAAATCGTGAGTAGATGAAAGAATGAGCTCACAGAGTCATAGAGAGGTGCTCAAGGAGAGTCTGCCGTGTTGTCACCAGAATCCACGGCTAAGTCTTACCACAACCACTAAGAATGTAACGAAGACCAAAGTGTGGACACTTCACCCCTTCTTAGAATTAGGAACAAAACACCCGTGGAAGGAGTTACAGAGACAAAGTTTGGAGCTGAGATGAAAGGATGGAACATCCAGAAACTGCCCCACCCAGGGGCCCATCCTATAATCAGCCACCAAATGCAGACACTATTGCATATGCCAGCAAGATTTTGATGAAAGGACCCTGATATAGCTGTCTCTTGTGAGGCTCTGCCAGTGCCTGGCAAACACAGAAGTGGATGCTTACAGTCAGCTATTGAATGGAACACAGGGCCCCCAATGGAGGAGCCAGAGAAAGTACCCAAGGAGCTGAAGGGGTCTGCAACCCTGTAGGAGGAACAACAATATGAACTAACCAGTACCCCCTGAGCTTGTGTCTCTAGCTGCATATGTAGCATAAGATGGTCTAGTCAGCCATCAATGGGAAGAGAGGCCACTTGGTCTTGCAAACTTTATATGCCCCAGTACAGGGGAACGCCAGAGCCAAGAAGTGGGAGTAGGTGGGTAAGGGAATGGGGTGGGGGATGAGGATATAGAGGACTTTCAGGATAGCATTTGAAATGTAAATGAAGTAAATACCTAATAAAAAATTGAAAAAAAAGAGAATGTAATGGCTAATGATAGGGAATTCCTGATAAGGGGAAATATACGGTAATTTTGCCTTCACCCCAGGATCACTAGGAAACTGAACCAACTACTGGGATCCATCATACTAATGATCACTTTAAGGGTCTAGGGTACAACCTAGGCATAGAGATAGCGTTAAGTACCTTCATGTAAACCTAATAAATGGGCAAAGTTGCGGCAACTACAAATGGGATGTCAATCACCACGTACACTCATCCTAATCAGGCTCCTCCAGTTTATCTCCAGCTGGGGAAATTTCCATGGATCGACCATTGCATGACTTAACCGAGGTAGATCGTAGAAAGCCTCACGATCCTTCTGGTGGACCAGCATGATTGCATCAGAAGGAATGGGCAAGGCCATCCCTGCCCTGCCCTGCCCTCTTTCTCCTTTTGACCACAAATTATCTTACGATATAGCCTTTACTGATTGGATGAGAGGAACAGCAAACACACATGAATCCATCTCCAAGAGAGTCTTGAGTAAACTCAGGCTTGGCTATACTGCATTAGTTCAATTGAGACTGTTGATTTACTGTCTTAACAATGTGGCATGGCAGCCCTGAAGTCTGCAGATGAAGAAAGGCCACACTGGTAAGAAGGCAGGCGGTCTCTTCTCCATGATTTCATTTGCATACATCTTAAAAACATGAAATAAAAGCAAGAAATAGTCACAACTATGTTATTATGTGATGTTCTGCTGCAAAACTGTGTTCATGACACTGTTTTTAAAGATGCAAAATAAACTAATTACTTGCACTTATAGGAAAGTTGACTTAAACACTGATCTCAGTTTCTTGTTACAAGCTTGTGCCTTGCTCTGAAAGTTGTGCCCAGTAGCAAAATAGTGGCTCAGTGGTTCAGTTCAATTCTGGTTCCAGGATTACAGGAATAACCAACTACTTCCTGATAGAGTTTGAGTCCACTTCACAGAGGAAATCTGAAGTGGAAATTTCTGGTTTCTTTGGAAAGTCATTTATGTCAAATGATGTTTTGCTGGGGCACATAGGTAAAAGGATGTTTTTCTAAAGCAGACACAGGTGAAAGGACTCATAATGTTCAGAAGGGATATAAAAATGACCCCACAGACAGTGGGAGCTCAAGATTGGTTTTCTTTGCTCTACCTCGCTATTCTTCACATGAAACGCATGCATTGGTTTGCCCTACATTGTAGTGCTGAGTTCCACTTGTGGTAATGCCATTGTGAGAAACTCACCAAAGAACCTCTTATGAAGTTCCTATGGTTTCTTGCCAGTTCACAACCTCAGCCCGGTTGGAAAGCCTCCCCATATCTTCAGGGTTGGACTGAAGCTGCTGGTTTGGGTGTGTAGTGTCTGGCGAGAGGACTGGACTGCAGCTACTGGTTCATGTGTGGTGTCTGCTGGCAGAACTGGACTGCAGCTGCTGGTTTGTATTTGGTGTTTGCTAGTGGACTGGACTGCTGATATCCTGACAACGAAGATTAGACTCACCCCCAAAGAACTACTTCTAAACAGGTCTACTTCCCCCATAGCTTTTTCTCCACTGCCTCTGGTGGGTGTGGGCTAGAGGCAAGGTTGAATGTTTATTCAAGGTTGGAAAAAATTTATGCCTCCAGAAATTCATACCTAGCACTGTCAAAAACCCTTGGCTAGAGAGGTCACAGGCCCTAATAATCTACTATTATTGGTTTGGTAAAGGGAAATTGTCAAACTGCCTCCTAAATAATTATGCATGTGCCCTCTCAGCCTGGTTAGAGAAACTCCTGCTTGCAATGGACAGTGGTTAATGCTCAGAAAATGACTGAAAACTGGTCAAAGTGCTGAGAACAGGCGACTGTTGAGTGTCAGCCCTGAACAGGACATCTGTGTGTCTTACCCAACCAAGGCTCAAAGAGCACTAAGGACAAAGGCAGGAGGGAAGAAAGGAAGGATGGGGAAGAACGATATGGCATAGTCTTCTGGGGAAGGCAGGGCTGTCATGTCCGTGAGCTAATAACAGCAGAGCTTACCTGTGCTTCTCAACATTCCATGAGAAATGGCCACCGGGCTCAAGGTGTCACACGTTTCTGATGAGGTATAAGCTGTTAGTAATTACTTGGGAGGTAGAGTCAAATTCCCTATTGATACTATCACTGGTATTCAAATTAAATACCACCCACACCTACCCACCAGAACCAAAACATACCAAAGGGAGCAAAAACAATAAATAACAATAACAAATGTGTGAAAGGAGGAACATTTATTCGGAAGGAATTTAGTATGGGGATGAGTGAAGTGGATAATGGGGATATCATCAAAATACATTTTGTGTGTGTGTGTTTGTGTGTGTGTGTGCGCGCGCGCGTGCGCGCGCGGGGACGGGGGCTGCTGGGGGAGCGGGGCGTGGGCAGAGAGAGACAGGGACACAGGCAGACAGAGAGCTAGAATTCTCATCCAGGCAGCTGGAGCTCAGAATCCTGCACACTGCTTTGGCCTCTTGTCTGTGGATTTCTGGGGAAACATCTAACTTGTCTAAGCTGAAGACATGATCCTCATAACAGGAGCTGCTGAGCAGTGCAGTGTGGAACAGAGCCTGAGAAAAAAAGTAGTAATCACGTAATCACGAGATGGAAAGTGGTCCTGAGCTGGAGAAAGGATACACATTTTCTTGCCCCGCCTCAACCAACTGTCCCCCCCAGCCCCACCCCACCCACCGCTAGAAGCACCAGGCTTTGAGCCAAGAGCTTCACACACGCTAGGAAAGCACTGGACCCCTGGCCTTCCCCAAGCCCCCAGATCTACATTGAATGAAGTTTCTGGCCCCCTGCTGCTGTTCCCCACCACTGTGTGCTCAGCACTCAGATCACACAAGGGTAGGGCTGCTCCGAGAGTGAGGAGGCCTACATTTGTTACAGCACGGCCCCCAGCCAGTCATGCTGTTCCCCCAGCCAAGGCCTGGGGTGCTCAGTCTTGAGCCTCCCGCGGGCCTGGAGGGTGGACATTTGCAGGACATTCTGCCTGTTGCTGGCAGTTGTGGGCGGTGGGTGGGCGGAGGCTCTTGTTGGAAGGCTCCCCAGAGCAGATGGGGCTTTCTGTGTTGCTGCATGGAGGCAGCTTGATGTATAGTAACTGACAAACTACTCATCATGAGGGGCGGTCCGGAAGGAGGCCTGCAGTTGAGTGGGCGACGGGGCTCACACAGAGGGAAGTTGGCAAGCAGGAAGGCACCGTGTGGGTGGAGGCGCAGGTGGAGCTGCGGGGCAGTGCGCTCCAGAATGAGGTGAGCAGGCTCTGCTCAGCACGGGCTGAGCCCTCCCCCTTTATCAAGAGAAGAACACTGAGTAACATTTGCTCAGAGTCTCCAGAAACAGCATCCCGGGAACCCAGAATCAGTGCAGTGCTGCGAGAGGCAGGGCAGTCTTTCTTCTCTTCTTCCTTTTAAAAGTGAAATTTAAGGAGGGAGGGAGCTGGGGGGGGATCTCAGACAACAGGAAGCAACAGGTAACAAACTATCAAAATGAAGAAGCCTGGTGGGAGGAGAGAAGGAGAGGGGGAGGCAGGCACTCAGAGAAAAACATTTCCTACAAAGTGGAGAGGGAATTCTGAAACAGGTATCTAATTCTCTAGGGAGGGTCTGTGTCTTTTAAATGTTTTAAAGTGCCATAGGGTGGGCCCCCCTGCCCTAATTTTGGCTTAACTTAAAGAAAATGGAGCTGATGAGGCTATAATTTAATATAAAGCTGAAATGTGTTTAGCACAGGCCTTGACCTGTTTAGGGCGGCCCTGCTGGAGACAGACAAGCCTTTGTCTGGTAGGGTGAGGAAGAGAGTGAGGAAGAAGCCGAAGTTTGCAGTCTTCCTTGTGTATCTGGCCATCAGGGATCAATTACCGATGGAAGCATTTCTAATTTTGTGGAGAATATATAGATTGGCTGAACCCGGTTATACGTTAGTTATCTAGTAAGGGATAGAAGAGTGAGATGTTGGAGTCCTGGCTACTAACAGATGGAGAGAGCAGATGTCCTTCTGAGAGGGACCCCAGATGTGCATTGTCCTATCCTGTCCATTTCCAGGCAATGACTGGGGAACCAGAGGCAAGAGGACTTGATCTGTTTGTCACTGGGCACTGCTGTGACCTCTTGGGGGACAGGTCTAAGACTACAAGGCTCACTCGTGCATGCTGTGGAGGGCCACTCTGGAAACAGCCGGAGGGCGAGAGTGTCTTGAGGCAACAGAAAGGACATGTTAGAGTCGGGGAGCCTTGATGAAGCCTGTCTCTGGGGATAGGCAGCCATCCCTTTTGGCCAGAACCCCTGGTTCTGGGCTAATCTGCTCTGCTCCCGACTGTAAGGTTGGCAAATCTGGAGGGTTCGTTTTACATCAGTAAACAAGGCGCCATAAATAGCACAACCCATTTTCTTTGATCCCTGGAGCAACAGGGTTTTCCTCTGACAGCTTTTGACATTCTGTCCACCACGTGAGAAGTCATATTTTTGCTGACACCCTGGGAATGGTAGACAGGCAGCCTTTGAAAAAGAAAGACCTTTCACATTTCATCTGAACCAGTTCCTGTTAGAAAAACATTATTTTCTTTCCAATGTCCGATTGATTTCCAACGGAGTTGAAAGCTCCGTTCAAAAGTGGGGGCGGAGGGGCGCCCAGAGCTAGGGATGTAGACCGCTGGTCCAGGACCTGCTTACCGAATAAAGGCCCTGAATTCCATGCCCAGCACTGCAATACCCAGCGGAATCTAGAATTGAGGCCAACTTACAGAGCAGGAACTTACTGGGCAGGAAGATAATGGGAGAAGCTGGTGCTCGGGTAAGCAGAAAGGATCCACACCCCACCGTGTCTGTCTTTATAGGGCGGCAGTTCTCAACCTGTAGGTTGTGAGTCCCTTGGGGGGGGAGGTCAAATAATCCTTTCACGGGGGTCACTTAGGACCATCAGAAGACACAGAATTACATCACAACTCATAACAGTAACAAAAGTACAGTTATGAAGTAGCAAGGAAAATAATTTCATGGTTGGGGGCCACTACACCATGAGGAACTGTGTTAAAGGGTCACAGCGTTAGCACTGGTCTGGAGGCTTTCTGGCCCTTTCCACTCCGCATTCTTACCTTTGCCCATTTGTGACACAGCTTCCATATGTGATCTCATCTAACCCTCAGAATCTTGACATCCATGAATCTCCGTAAGTTGCCCTTTTTCGGAGGGGAAAACTCAGGCTCATAAGATGGAACACAGAATCACCATGGCTGACGAGGGCAACACTCCTCTGGGAGCAAAGAAACCTGGAACCTGTTCCTGGTTCTGCCCTCCCAGCTCAGGCTTTGTGCTCTCAGGTTCCCTTATCAGCGGCGAGAGTAGCTAACCAGATGGATCCGTATGCTAGACAGTTCAAACACCGGACGACCCCAGCAAGCCTGCTGTGCTCCTCCTGAGGAGGCCAGGAAGCTACTTGCAAGGGGAAGGTAACCCAGCGGGGCCTGCTGGGACATCTGTTCATGTGCTGCAGTTCACACCTCTGTCTCTGCAGTTACACAGTTACAGTTTCTTAATCAGGCTGGCAAGGCTTCTAGAGTTCCATTAACATTCCCATTGGACAGGATATGCCAAGCTGCTAATAGCACCCTGGGGGAACCCACACCTCACACTGTCATCTGCCTTTCGGGAGATTTTATTTTAAACTTGAGTTTACATTTATTAAGATTGGACTATTCGTTTAAAACCAAAGGAAGTCCAGGCCAATGCCCATGCAAAGGTGAAAGGGGACTGTGTACCGTTCACTAGTATGAATGTCCCTGCTAGTGGGAACAGCTGAGGGACTGGGAGCTGCCCGGTTGCCTTCGGGAAGCTTCCATTTGCTAGTGGGAGAGAATTAAGGCAGCAGCTGCTGGCAGATGTGGGTAGAAGCTCAAAACCCTGGAGGAGGAAGCAGCAGAGCCTTGTGAGGCGAGGTGGACAGACTGTGTGCATCTGGGCTTTGTCCATGAAATGCTGTGCCTAATCCTGTTTCTCTGTCTCTCTGGCCCCTTGTCCCCTGCCTCTCCTCTCTCTCTCTCTGTCTCTCTGTCTGTCTCTCTCTGTCTCTCTGTCTCTGTCTCTGTCTCTCTCTCTCTCTCTTTCTCTCTCAGCCTTTGCTTCTTCACCCTTAAGAGGAACGACATGGTTTTCATCTACCTGGAAGCACATTCCAACATCAGCATTTGAGTGTAGGGAAATATGTGGGAGATCATCCCAGGTAGGCCTGGTAAAAGAGTGAGGAAGAAGGAGAGGAGAAATCTGTCCCCTAGCAGGTCACCACATCATCGTGCTGCTGTGGAGCTCAGTCCTGTTGCTGGGAAGAAAGGGTATATGTCTACTAACTTCTATCATTATTGCTTTGGGATGTTCCTGAGGGGGCATGAATGGCTTGGCAGTGTTGGCCATCCTCAGGTACAGGATGAGAATGGCAGGGGACCTAAATGGATTTAAGGATTTAGAGAAAATAAGTTGCCTTCCTCTTACTACTTCAAGGCCCAGAAAGAGTAACTTGTGTAAGTTACACAGCTGAGCAGGGGTAAAACTAGGCTTTGTAGCCAAGCTTTCTGGCATGGATAACCATAATGCTAGAATGGTTTTCTGAGTAAAAATAACAAGGAGAAGAAGAAGAAAATGAAAAAGACGAAGAAGAGGAGGAACAGAAGAAGGAGGGGGGAGAAGAGGAGAAGGAGGGAGAGGAGGAGGGAGAGGAAGAGGAGGAGGAAAAAGCAGCAGCTCCACTCATTTGTGTCTGATTCCTGAAGCATGTCTTCATTGTTTCGTTGAATCTGTCGTAGGGAGCCCACATCATTAAGTCTGCCTAGGCATAATTCCTAAGTCTCGAGTATTACAGCCAGGAGCTCCAACTCAGATATAGGAGAACTAATGAATCTGGAGGTTCTGGTCACCACGTCCCTCCCTGGGGCCAACATTTAGTCATATTCCCCTACTCACTCAAAATGTGTGCCTGGGACTCAGCTTTCCTTGGACCCCACGGCTAAGCAAGCTGCTCCCGTTTATAGAGGTCTTCCTTGCAGAAGAAGTGCAAGGATGCAGAGAAACTGGGACGATGGGTAGCCTTCTTGTCTTCCCAAGATGACCAGGGACTCTATTCCAAGGCTTGATAAGGAGTTTCGGTTCACAGAAAGCTTAGTCCATTGAGATTGGCAGCTTACAATGATAATACATAACAGGTTCAAGATGAATGTCCACATCACAAGCGTCTTCCCTGTAAGAGAGATGGCAGAGCTCTTGACTTCCAACAAGCTCATACTCTGAGGGAAAAA
The DNA here is from genome assembly GCF_900095145.1 of Mus pahari. Classification (NCBI taxonomy): domain Eukaryota; kingdom Metazoa; phylum Chordata; class Mammalia; order Rodentia; family Muridae; genus Mus; species Mus pahari. The sequence continues at coordinate 18,151,119 of NC_034601.1, forward strand.
GAGAGATGTGGATGGATAGCTGTGACTCTGGACACAAAAAGCAGACGTGATGGTGAAGTGACATGGGATGTGGAAGAAAGGCGTGTAACTATAACTCCTGAGGGGACATTTGAGTGGTTGCACACAAGAAGAATCACAGGCAGTAAGGTAGGGAGGGTATTCACCACAGGAAACAGTGGGACTCTGATGTGGGTTCTCACCTCAGGCATATATGACCTAGGGACTTAAGATGTCAGATCCTCAAGGGCCATCAAAATCAGCCTGAGATCACGCATGCTGGCTGGTTTGATGTTAACGTGACACTAGAAACTAGAGTCATTTCTGCAGTGAGAACTTTGAGAAAATATCCCTATCAGATTGGCCTGTGGGTGAGCCTGTGATGCATGTTTTTTAAACTGAGGATTGATATGGGATGCTCAGCTCACGGTGGGAGGTATTCCATCTAGGCAGGTGCTCCTAGGTGCTATACGAAAGTAGGCTGAGGAAACTGTATGGAGCAAGCCAAGAAGCAACGTTTCCCCATGGTCTCTTCTTCAGTTCCTGCCCGGGCATCCCTCAGCAGTCATGATGTTTTATCACAGCAACAGAAGCCAAACTCCACCTGTGTCTCACGCCAATGATGATTAAAGATGCAGACACATGGGAGTAAGAAAAGTAGTGTTGGCTTCCTGAAGGAAAATGAAACAACAGCACAAGACCTGTGTCCGAAGGTGGGCTCCTAAGAGGGTTGCCATGAGGAGTTCTTGTAGAGATTTAAAAAAAAAAAACTTGAAAAATGATACGTATTTGTGTGTGTGTGCATGGAGGTCAGGAGACAACCTGCAAGAACTGGTTTTCATTTTCCACCATGTGGATTCTGGGGTTCAAACGCATGCAGTCAGGCTTGGTGGCAACTGCCACCACCAACTGCCAAGCCACCTTACTAGCCCTGTGGAGATTTTTTATTTTCTTTTATTTTTTTTACAAGACTTTTGGTTGTGATTGGGCAAAGACTGAGATAATTTCTATGAGGCTAGTCGGTTTCCTGATCATATCATTGGTAGAGTCAACCAAACTGTCCTTGACTCTGTGTGATCTTCTGGCCCAAGCAGAGAGATGGCCCCATGCTGTGTGCCAGCTAAGGGTTGAGATGTCCCTCTGTCCACCTCTAGTTCCTTCTTGGATATAACTGACCTTGGCCCCCTGCTGGACACTAGCTAGCCAGTGACTGGCTCTGCAGGCAGGCATTACAGGTCTCTGCCCTTGGATAATGCCCTGCTGTGTGCTAAACCTCTGCCATTGTTCCTCCCATTTGCACGCACTGTTCGCATTGTTCCATGCATTTGGACGGCCAGGTTGTAGTTGTCACGAAGCGCCTTTCCCCTTACTACCTACAAAGATAGCTCCTAACACAACTCCCTTGAAACATTACCAACAATTCCCTGAATGAAAGCTATTGGAGGACGGGGTGAGGGTGCATGATGAGTCAGTCCCTGGGCCAGTTACCGTGAGGGTGTCTTACATCGAGCTGTGCTTCCGGAAGCCCTGCTCTCTAGCTGAGTTACTCTGTGTACACGCTGTGAACTGTGGCGCTGGTACAGTGTCGTATACTGTGATGGCTAACGAACCTCCATTTTGTGCTAGGCATTTGTTCCGGGACTTAATAGCCGTTTGTCTCTGACTCAAGTTCCGGGAAGATAAGGCCCAGCAACCCTGACTCCTTGCCCCTCACTCAGAAATGTATGGCCATGATCACCTGCTCTTATGATCTGACTAACCAGTGATTTTGGCTTCTGTGACTTGCTTGTGCAGACATTCAAGGACTATTTTGAAGCCGCCTTGACCATCTAATCTGTCAGAGCAGAACAGCCTTGTGGTTTGTTACTTTAAAATCCCCTCTTTCACTCAACTCTGGGTACATGTCTCTGATTTGGGTTAGACTGTGGCCCTGTTGGCAGCTTTAATCAATGTGGCTAGTTATAACCTGGATCAAGCCTGAGGTCTTTTCCTGGTCTTAAACTCCACAACAGCATAAAGGGCACGTGTTATGGCTCTGAGAGTCGCAATTTTCTGCACACATGTGAACCCAGCAGATGAGAAGGGTTTACCGAGGAGATGATGCACCGCATGTGTTAGGAAGAGTGCTTGAGGCACACAGATTAGAGCTGACTGAGATGCCACATCCACGTCTGCCACAGATGCCCAAGTCAGGAAAGTGGGGGACAGAGGACGGCTTTGTGACATCCTTTCAGGATGGAACGGACAGAGCTTTGCAACCAGGGGAGTATGGGAGAAGAAAGGGCTGGGAACAACGTGAAGTCAGTGTGTTAATGGTAGAAGGGAGAGAGAGGTGAGGGAAGAGGGAAAGAGAAGGAACACGGAGGAGGAAGAACCCTGTTAACTGTTCCTTGGCAGTGGTCGGATCATCTGGACCAGGATGGGGAGAAGGAGAGGAAGAAAGAAGAGAGAAGAGAGAAGAAAGGGGAGGGGGAGAGGTGAGGGAAGGAAAGAGAGAAGAAGAGAGAAAAGGAAGAAAGAGAAGAGGGGGAGGAGGGGCAAAGGAGGGGGAGGGGAAGGAAGAAAAGGGAAAGAAGAGGGGAGGGAAGGGGAGGGGAGAGAAGAGAAGGAGAGGAGGGGCAGAGGAGAGGGAAGGGAAGAGAGAAAGACAAGGGGGAGAGGAGAGAAAGGGCTCTGGAGTCATAGAGCTTAGTCCAGGGGAAGTGGAATATGAAGAGAACCAAGAACGAAATGTCCTCACTCACTGATGCCTTAGGGAGAGGAATGGGGAGGAAGCCGAGCAAACCAACACTGTCCTTCCATCTCTTCTCTTAAGTAGGAGGTGGTGCTATCTGAGGAGACCCGCAGTGTGATGGGGTTTGAGAAGGAAACAGTTGCTAGTGGGGAGGGCATGAAGGAGTTGACTGGGGACACAGAGAGGGACTGCCAAGCACACATTGTTTTCTCCTGCCCTGACAGCTGTCATCAGTCAGGGGACCAGATGGAAAGATGAGGTAAGACTCTCCCAGTGCAGAAACTACATCCATTCGTGAAGCAGGTACCTCTAGCTGCAGAATTGTCCCTCAGAGCCAGTAGAGGGACACTGGTGCTGGAGGGATGACTTGCTCGTGGAAGCATGAAAAGAAGCTTGGATGCCTTCCCCGGTGACAGCCAGGGCGAGCCTCTTTATAATTACGGACCCGAGTAAAGAGTAAAAAATGGAAGCCCGTGTATCAGATGTCTGAACATATTTGCACACTATAAATTAAGCTACGCTCACTGCCAGCCTGTATTCCCAACTGGTGTCCTCCCAGTCACTTTCGGGATCACCACCACACAACCAGGGCTCCGGGAGCCCCCACCCCCCTCTCCTGACTGGCCTGTGCCCTAGGAGTGTCCAGATTTGCTGGGATAAGATGGGGAGGGAGGCCAGATCTAGGCTAGGGCCTCCAGCTGCTGCCCTCTGAATCCAGGACACGATACAGCTAGCAAGCGCTTTATGAAACAAGGCAGGCGGGTATGGGTGTGTCAGCTCGCCATTTCAGGATTTCCACAGTTATTTTGTGGAATTAGACTAGCTAGACACATGGTTCCGGAGTCTTTAAAGACACGATAAACAAAAGCAGAGTATCTGGAAACAGACCCATTTCCTTTACTCTTGAATTATTAAAAATTTTAAAAAGGGTACATCTATGAAATAGATAGTTGCTGTTATAAAAAAGAACTACTGATGTGTGCTATACACACAGATGTATTCCCCAAACATTATCTGTGTGGGACCACACACTGCCCCATCCCACTCGGGAGAAGGTGAGCCAAGGGAAAGACAGTGGCTTCAGTCCAAGAGGGTAGGCGCCAAGCAGAGACACCCGTGAGACCCAGAGGAATCTGTGTGTGTGTGTGTGTGTGTGTGTGTGTGTGTGTGTGTGTGACAATGTTCAGTCCTGGTTTTGGTGGTGTCTCCATTATACTAAAAGGTTTAACAAGTGGGTTGTATAATGCTGGGAGGGTGTCCCAGTGAACTTACCCTCCCAAGCAATGGGCCAGAACTTCCTCAATTCTGAGGCTTCGCCCGTGGCTCTCTCCCTGACCCCACCCTTCCGCATTGAGTACCCCTGGGTTGTTCCTGCACAAGCTGCCTGCGTGGGAGAGTGGAACAGCCCACCCCAAATGCTTCTCTGGTATCTTTTGAGTTGGCTCTTCAGCAATTCCATAGATCTTGGTTCAGTTCTGAAACAGTTCTGAAAGTGATCTTTTCTAAAACAAAAAAAAATCAGTACCTTTTCTTCTGGTTAGTAACCAACCAGGGTACTTCTGATGTCTCCCTCCCTGCCTAGGAGCAACTCTGAACAGGAAGGAAGAAGATGCGGCAGGTCTGACGCTAGAGCAGATTACAGATTTCAGCATGTACCTGCTGCCTAGGGGAACTCATGTGGCTGAACACAAAGCTTACCAGGCACATCCCCTCTAACGGAATTCCCCACCCCATCCTTACAAGACAAATATCTCTGTGCCTTAGGCATGGTTTGAAAGGTCAGCCCTGTTCCTATACCTGTCTACAGTAAATGTACTCCGTAGACCACAGTGATCAGCTCTTCAGAGGGAAAGGGTGCGTTTAGGATCGCAGCAAACCCTCTTCCCTCAGTTGACTTAGTTGAGCATTGGTGGGGCACCTGGGGTGGGGATGGGGGTGGGGTGGGGTGCTCTCCTGCCTCGGCTCAGGATGGCACAGGACTCCTTGTAAGCGAAAGGCTCTTTTTTTCTAGGACCTAAGGACAGTGTGAGAAGGTCACAGACTGACTTCTGATTTGACAAGTCTGAGGGACCGGCAAGCTCTGGCATCCTGAACTTGTTCTCTCACTTTTACAGCTCCTAAATAAAGAGAGTTTTAGGAATGTTGAAATTCAGTTCAAATTTCAAGTGTTGCCTTTAAAGAGACACATAGGTGGTCATTTCAGAGTGAATTTTTTTCTCCTGCTTTTCTTGTTTTCCAACTTTGAGATTTCTTTTCGTAGATATTATACACACACACACACACACACACACACACACACA
>NC_034601.1:18156159-18164348 GCF_900095145.1 Mus pahari
ATATATATATATATATATATATATATATATATATATATATATGGATACACCCACAGGCCAGGCTGTCAAGCCCCCTCCTTCAGGCAGATCTGCCACGTTTCTTTATTATGGAAGAATAATTAGAGGTGTTTTGTCTGGTTTCTAGAAACAGCAGAAGGGGAGGGCAGAGGGCAGGGGAAGACACACAATACAATGGACAATGAGCTAATCCGGTTGTCTGTCCACTGGACACTCTCTTGCGCCTCTCCGAGGCCAATGCGCTCATCCCCGTTACGTTCACTCACACCTCAAGGGCCGTCGGCACTGCGAGCACCATTATGCTTACAGGAAATGTGAGGCGAAATTCTCACATGCAGAGAGACGGTTGGCGTGACGCCGGTTACATCAAAGGGCTCTTCTTGACTCGAGGGCCTGCAGACACATAGCTTTTCTGTGAGTCAGTCTGTTCCTCCTCTTCACATAATCACGGGAGAGTCAAAGTCCAGCCAGTCAAGAGGGTCCCTAAGACAGTGTGAGTGAAGCTGTTGCCGGGAGACACTGAGTAGGCAGGATCATGTGACTCTCTCCCAACTGCTAGGGTGCCTAGCCCTTAGAGGAGTCTCTGGGAGTGACTCTGGTTCATAATCCCCTCACAAGCAGGCCTCCTCCTGGCTCTTCTTTTGGCCCATGCTTGCTCACAGAAACATAGTTTGAAGATCTATCTTTGTGTACTTAGCCCTGGGTCCTGCAGGACCAGCCTACCAGGGCTTACTGTGAGCTTGGACAAACCAGCTAGTGTGTGTCCGGAAACCATGCGGTCAGCATTACTGCCAGGGCCCACCATTGTTCTGGCCCAATGGTTCAGTGAGCAGGCTGATGTGGCTGTTCAGTGAACAAAGGGGACAAATCCCGCCTGCTGGGTACTTCACTCCCAAGAGGCAAATTGTTTCAGGATTTCCCCAGAAAGCTTTTCATTCCCCAATCACCCAACTGTGTTATAGCTGCTGGCTCACAAAGGGAGACACAGGTACTGGAAAAATAGAACTAATGTAGAAAGGTCTGAGGTGGAGGTCAAGAGGGTGCTTCTGGTCCTGGCAGAAAACAAAACAAAACAAAACAAAGCAAAACAGAAAAAGAGAAAGAGAGAGAGAGAGAGAGAGAGAGAGAGAGAGAGAGAGAGAGAGAGAGAGAGAGCGAATGATTAACTTTCCATTTCTGTGCAAGTAGCCACCCCATCAGGCCAAAGGCCTCCAAACTTCCTTCTACTCCCCTGGCTCCTCCCTCCCACATACAGCCCAGAAAGGATGTAAAGTCTCCGGTAGACCCTGAGTCATTATCTCAGAAGCCCCGTGGGTTCTGAGTCCTTTCACCACGGAAGGGCCCCCCTGTGACTGTCCTTTAGGAAAGGTTTTAGGGTGACTTCCTTTATTCCGTTACAGGTATGGCTAAGGCTTTTCTCCACATTGTCTCAGCGAATACCAACACAGCTGCTCGAGCGGTATCTAATATGAGGATAGCGCGCAGGTTTGAAAAGCTCTGACCCGTGTGGACTCTAGACGTAGCCGTGTTGGTTTTGGAAGCTGCTTAGAACTAGAAACAGGAAAGAGACTAATGGGACAGGCAAGAGAAGGCCAGAACCCTGCGGCAGCTAAACGTGGCTTTTCTCAAGGCTGTGGGATAGGTTAGATGATTCTGACATATTTCCCCCAATTATGAAGCGTCTGCTAAAATTACAGACATGGAATGTGGAGGTGGCTAGGTAGGCACAGCACTTGCTGGGCAAGCGTGAGGGATAGAGTTCAGGACTCCAGACGCCACAGAAAAGCCGGGTGGTTTGGGCAGTCCTACCAGTAGTCCTGGCACTCCAGAGACAAGAAGGCTCTGGGTCAAGCTAACTAGCTAGATACATGGTAAGCAAAAGAACCTGTATAGATATAGGTATAGGTATAGAGATAGAGATAGACATAGATATATAGATACATGGTAAGCAAAAGATCGTGTGTGTGTGTGTGTGTGTGTGTGTGTGTGTGTGTGTGTTTAGTGTAGTGTATGTATGTGTGTGTGTTTGAAAGGGAATCAAAGACAATACTTAACCACAATCTAGAACCCCCATAAGCATGCACATACATGTATATATGAACCCCTATGTATGAACACACATATCTGTACATGCACCCACATCATGTACATGTCACATGCACATTTCTGAAAAAAAATTATGGGATAAAATAGAAAGGTATAAAAGTGGCTAACCACATAAAAGACTATGCAATGAATCCAGATAAGCAATAGCTACTTGGGAGCAGAGAACAGCATGAATGCAGTAGCCACTGCAGTCCAGTGGATCCTTTCTATGTCAGAGTCTGTATTTGCAAATTCTAAGCCCCAGACACTTTGTAATCCTCGACTATTAATCACTGTGGCTTTGAGGCCACTGTGGATGTGGGCAAAGAGGAGCGGGTGACCAGTGACCCAGTGCCTGTGATCCCAGGTGGAGTGAAGGTGCCTTTTTGTCTCAGTTCTCACGCATTGTTCCAGAACCACCTAAAGCCATGGTCTTTGTATTCTTGCTCCCTGCTGATTTCTTTCACTGTATAGAAATGTCCCCAGGGATGCTAGCAACTTGTTATCTAATGTTCCACTCACTCAAAGGCCGAGACAGACCTTCACAGAGAACGCGTGTGCTAGAAAACTGCTCATCTGGTGTGAGTTCTGGTGCCACTGGATATGAGTTCCATGTTACTAAATCAACAACATACTTGAAACACAAGCACACAGGAAACGAGGCCTTGTGCTGCCCATCGACAAGACCACTGGTGCTGGAGGCTCACAGCAATCTGATCAGACGGCTCCTCTCAGCAATTCAGCGTTTGCGGTTCAGTGTTTGTGGTATTGTTACAACTACTAAAGACAAGGCTAACAAAAACATCTATTACATGTTTTATATGTTGTCTGATTTGAGTGCCCATAGAACAGGTGCTATCCAAAGAGTTATCCATGTTAGATTATGTGACTCTAAACTAATTGGAATCCACTCCCAGAGAGGAACAGGACTCTAGCTTTTGTGCCAGACTGCCAGTCCTTAGGAAAGTGTAGATGAACTCATAGCAAAACTGGTAAATCATTAAAAGGCATCATTATGTCCTGTGGGTGGAGACCTAGATGGATAAGAGATAAGACTGCAGATTGAAAGCTGGAGCAGCAGATGCTGGCTTTGTGTAAGAGGGAGATTGTAGTATTCAGTTCTCTCTGACAGCCAACATTTGAAACTAGGGGTCCACAGGTCCGTCCTTGGGAGACAAACATGCTTACTACAATTCTTTCTTAAAACAGTGCATTTAAATTTCCTTTGTGGGGCCCGTACCCCCATTCCCAAAGCCTACAGTGTCCCACATGCTTTCAGCCTCACATAGTTTGTTATGACTTGCCTTACTCTTGTAACAGGACGGTCGGATATAGCAAATGCGAATAAGGATGACGTCACAGCATCAGACACATGATCGTTTCTAGCATGCCCCATATGGCACTGAGGTCACATCTATATTTATATCCCAGTATTTGGTGTTTATTAATACTGTTTCTGTATTTAATCTGGCAGTTCTACCCTGGAGGCTTGATGTAGGCACCCTTGACATTACATGTTGAGGAAGTGGGCTCCATATTTGGGCAGTATTCAGTCTTGTCTCAGAAGAAGGCTTGAGATAGAAGAAGGCTAACATGGTTTTAGGATAGCTCTGCCTCTGCTTTCCTGAGATGCTGTTTCAGAAAAAACAATTAAAGGTAGGCGGAGTAAATTCAGGATAATCACTTGGCTCTTGGAGTGAGGTTGATGGCAGCCCTTGGCTCTAATAGCAGAGAGAATGAGCCCTACCCTAGTATCAAACACCTGTAAAATTCCTTCTAAGCAGAGTTAAGAGGTGCACCAGTGGCGTGAAGAGCCTTTGTGAATCAGGGCATTAACTGACAGACCTGTTGTTTTCTGTTCGCCTCCCTCAGACTGTGCATAGCCATCATGATAGCACTCTCCTGGATGACTGAATGCCATCAGGATGCCCAAGGAACCATGTAATGAATGCCCAAGGAACGAAGCAATGGCTGCTGTGGATGAGGAGGCCGTCACTAAGTGTGCTACCACAGCCTCAGTTTCCCCAGTGGAACGTGACTGGTGAGATCTCTCAGGTCATTGCCAGAGACAGCACTTCTCAAAACCATGTCAGTAACATTGGGTATTGGCCAATGGTTTTCAGTGTCCTATCAGTGCCCAATGTGTTCAGTAGTGAACACTCGGTGTGAGGCTCTTGTATGGGAGATGAGGTGAATTAGTTCCTTGGCAGAGTGGCAAGGTCCAGAAGTGACAGTCCAGTCAACTCCGGGGCCTGGGCCCTTGGCAGCTGTGTGCAGTGTCCCATCCTTTCCCCTCAGTGTGCATCTGCCTTACATCCACCCACATTCCTCAAGGTCCTACTGGCTACATGAGAAAAAGGAAGATAACAGTGAATTATAGATGTGTAGTATGCATTGGCATTTAATGTGTCATTTGGGGGAAAGACCCTAGAAGACACGAGCTTTGTCATTTCTTTTAAGGGTAGGTGCTTTGAGCATCCCCCCGAAATCTCAAATACCCTCTAGCACTCTAGGTATGGATGCTCTGTCTGCACCAGGACTCAGTGAGCCTCAAGATTGTCCAGCTTCCTTTCAAATACCGCAATGAGTCCTTTTACTGCAAACCCAAAACATCTGGATCTTAAGTGAGGGACATTAGGCCGCGGCTTGGCTACTCGCAAGTAACAGGGTTGGTTTTATTGCTTGTTGTCAGTAAGTATCCTCTTTCCGGAGAGAAGCTGCAGTGGGAGCCTACACCCCCATTTTTTACATTGGTTGGGGTCCATCGTTTACTCACACTGCACTCAGATCTCCAGCTATTGAGCTGAATGAGCTGGAAATTAAACAGTGGCTTCTGAAACAGCAATGTCCCCAACAAAACTCTACTGCTATTGGCCACGTGGTGGATGTGGTCCATTTTAAAAATGTTTTCTTAAGTGTCAGTTTTCTTAATTGCAATGTGTAGACAGACTATTATTCTTACAGGGTGGGGTGAGAAGAAGCAGATCATTAGTATAGGCACTCTGTAAAGGGCAGTTCCGATTTTTGGTTTTGTTGAGTTAATGCAAAACACAAACGGAAAGAGCCTCTACGTGAAAGTGAGATTTCCTAACCTTCTATGCAGTCTTACTTGAATGCACTTTCTTATCTGAAAGATGAACTGCTTCGTGTCAATGCCCACTGTGGAGGGAGCCCAGTTGCTGCTCCCTAGAAGCAATTAAGAAGAGGCACAATAGTCATTGATGGCATGCATTCCAATGCTTTTATTTATGTTGCCTATTTGGACCACAAGCCAGCCAGCCAAGTTCAGCCCTCAAGTTCAGCCCTCAGGGAGAACTCTATGGTCCCAATCCAGGCCATCACTCCACAATGCGGCGGAATGACTGGACAGCAGGGGATGCCGCACCCCAATCGATGGGCTTCCGGTACTCCTCCTTGTCCAGAAGGTACTGTCTGCCACGGTAGTTGGGTAGCTCATAGAAAATCCAGGTGCCTTCTACCACCTTACAGGAGTGGATCTCTCGAAGGTGAAACTGCTCCATGATAGAAGGACAGTCTTCCATGGTTTCATACATCTGGCCGTTGAAGTCACCCTTTTCAAAGATCTGAATCTTATACTGGCCTCCGCTAGACTGAAAGCAACAACAAAACCAACAAAAAGAAATGAACAGCCATTGTTATAGAAATCATTAGCATGTCAGGAACTCAGGGAACAGCTTGGTGCACAGCCTCTCATCCTGAAGGGAGGGCCATCAGAACTCTTGTCGCCACCATGAAATACCAAAAGGGCAAACTAGCACAATTTCTATAAACATCTATGAGGGAGAGAGAGAGTCCTAGAACAATTAGTACTTGGTCTGCGCTTGATCTCAGCCACGAGGCTAAGAAGTAATGTCATTTAGTCTACTGATGGAGTAAACTAAGATTCTTATTTCATTCAACGAAGAGAGAGGTAGGAAGACTTAGGAAAGGGCCGTGGGGAGCGGGGGTTGGATGGAGAGATGGCTCCACAGTTAAGTGCTGGCTGCTCTACCAACAGACCGAGTTCAGTTCCCAAAAGCTCCATCCAGCAGCCTGTATCTAATCCACCAGCTCTAGAGGAGCCCTTTCCTGGACTCTGAGGGTACTGGCATGCAAATGCATTCAAGCACACACACACACACACACACACACACACACACACACACAAATCTTACAAAAGGAAGGAAAGGCCAGGAGGTGGTGGCGCACGCCTTTAATCCCAGCACTCGGGAGGCAGAGGCAGGCAGATTTCTGAGTTTGAGGCCAACCTGGTCTACAAAGTGAGTTCCAGGACAGCCAGGGCTACACAGAGAAACCCTGTCTTGAAAAAAAACAAAACAAAACAAAACAAGAAAACAAACAACAACAAAACCCCCCAAAAACGAAAGGAAGAAAAGATGCAGGGTTGTGTCCACACAGCAAGCTCCCAGACTCACCAGATGAACAGCTCGGCAAGAGCCCAGGCGGTCATTAAGGCCCATCCAACGCTGGTACTCAGGGTACTCGCCCTGGGGTAAGATGTACATGTGCCCCGAGAAGTTGGGCCTTTCATACACAGCCCAGGTGCCTCCCTCTACTCTAATGGAGTTGCAGCGACTTAGGTACGAGCGGAAGTCTGCGCAATCGCAGTCGCAGTCATAGCGGCGGCCTTGAAAATTTCGGTCTTCGTAGAAAGTAATCTGCGCACAGAGCAAGCACTTAGTGAGCTGAGGAGCCGGGCGGCTTTCACACAGATAAAAGCGACAAGCACACTATCGCATTAGAATGGCTTTTCCTTCTACTGTGGAGAAAAAAAACCGCACAGTTCTACTTTACCTCACATTTGGCTTCTGGCAATCTTGTCAACAAATGGGACAGGAACTTTCTTAAAATGGAACAGAATAAAAGAATGTCCCAGTAGAAGCCAGTAGTCTTGGGCCAAGTGGCATATTTAAGTTCCCATAGCCCTCTACAGTATATTATATTATAAATGTCTGTTTATGCGTCTGACCCTCCCACCAGACTCCTCCTAGATTCTGCCAAGGGTAAAAACTTGGACCCAAGGGTAAGGACTACAGATCACCTGGATCCAGCAACAGCTGACACGCCTCAACAAATGCTCCGTGAAGATGACCACGTCATGAATGGGCATAGGGCACAGGTACAGATGAAAACACATCATGACTAGAATTCGGAGAGTGGGGCAAAAGTATTCTTTGCTTCAAAGTCTTACCAGTTTCTACCACAGGACCTGGAGTGTCTTGTGGCACTGGGAACAAGTTGCCACAGAGAGCCAGACATGAGCCCGTGCTCTTGAACTACTCCTGCTGAATCAGCCCTGCTACCTTAGGTAAGGCATTCCTGGGGACCTCAGCTTCCCACTGGTCCAAAAGCATGACCCAAATACACTCACTGTAAGTGTACAGTGGTAATACCAGGGCTCAGAGTGCTCTCTGGCTGAAATCGGGGACACCTGATAGGAACTCTGAGGTTCATAAATTGTTTCTGAATATCACTGTGAAATCAAAAAAATAGATCCCCACCACCACCACCTTGTTGCTCAGTAATGCCACAATCTGAAAAATACTAGTTATTAGGAAAGGGTTCTTGGCATTACGCTGCCACCTTGTGGCTGATTTGTTTTATTGGCTTGGCAGGAAAGTATCGTAGCGAAGGTGCAGAGGTCCTCTGTGAGTGTAGCAGGGTAAGTAGTTTTCCAGAAGCAAAGAGCACAAGACCATTTGAATGCATAAAATACGTGAGGCACAGAACCTACCATAGGAACTAGGGAATAGTGAGCGTCTGGGGTTCCCTCGTGCCTGTAAAGGCCATAAATGCGGGGAGCCGAGATGGGAGAGCACTCTGAAGGAGCCCAGGGGTTGGTGACTCATTAGGTGGAAGGAATGGACAGATTTCCAAAGGGCACAAGATCCTTTCTTCAGTCCTGGGTGACTCTTCAGCAGGTGGCAGACCCAGAGTTGTGTCATCCTGCCTTAATCTTAACTGTTCCCTTCCTGTCCCGATTCTCTCACCTCTATTTCCTTTTCCCTAAAAAAACAAACAAAACCACACACACACACACACACACACACACACACACACACACA
>NC_034601.1:18164375-18172994 GCF_900095145.1 Mus pahari
ACACACACACACACACACACACGCACGCACGCACGCGCACGCACGCACGCACACACACGCACGCACGCACGCACAAGCACTTATTTCATTTCTGCTCTTCAGTTTTGTTTTTCTGCTCCCTCTCCCAGTCTAGCACCGCAGAGGTAGAGGTATAGGATAACTCTTTACAGGTGGGAGGGAGAAAAATCCCAGCACAGCTTACCAGCTATGTGACTTAGAACAGAGCACCAAGCTTTCCAAATCTGCAAAACAAAGTAAAAGTGTCTTTCTACAGAGGGTGACCTGAAGGTAAAACGGAGGTCAAGTGCAACACTTGACTCAAAATTGCCAATGACAAGGGGCTTCCCCAGCTGGAGGAGCTACAGGCAATTAAACGGTTGCTGGGAAAGGGAGAGACATGTTTCTGGGTGGAAAAGACATTGATTCTCATCCTTCCTAATGCTCTGGATATTTAATACAGTCCCTCATGTTGTGGTGACCTTCAACCATTAAATTATCTTGTTGCTACGTTGTAACTATAACTTTCCCACTGTTATGAATTGGAATGCTATAAATAGCTGATATACATGATAAATCCGTGATTCCCCACAGGTTGAAAACCAGTGCTCTAAGCTGTCTTGCTCAAGTAAATAACTCACAGTCATGCTCAGGCAAGCAACCCTGACGACGTGCAATGGGACACAGACAGACAGACAGACACACTTAGCACACCCTACACAAAGCTAGGAAGCGGGATACAGGAAAGGGGCTAGCTGGAAGTGGAAGAGGAATGGGAGAATGGGAGATGAAAGTGACCAAAGTACATTTTACTCGTATGCAAAACTGTGAAACACATTTGAAAAACCATTTAAAATGCATCTGGCTTAGTCTGTATGTTCAGTGTTTCCAGGGCTGTTTGGTACTGGGTAACCAACTTAGTCTGTATGTTCAGTGTTTCCAGGGCTGTTTGGTACTGGGTAACCAACTGGCTCTCCTTTCGGGCAGCCTGTCTCTTCCACTCTCTGCATTCCTTAGTTGCCTGTAACTCTTTGGTTAGGGCTGAGGTCCCCTGAGCTCTCATCCTTTCACCTTAGCATGTCTGTTAATGTTGTCCTTGTGCAGGTCATATTTCGGTAGCCAAGGATTAATACATTAAACAGCAAGCTGCTCTCATTGTTCTGGACAGAGATAACTTCCAAAGGCCTCTACCTATTCAAGGATAGCTATAGGCCTGTAGAGTGCCCAGCTATAAGCCTGCAGAGTGCCCTGTAAGCTTCTTTTCATGTGGGCCATTTTCTTTTTCTTCCATCTTCCCACCCACGCGATGTGACTTAACAAGGCAGCATTTGCACTCTGAACACTTAGCGGGACTGACCCCCGCACTCAAGAGCCTTTGTATTGTGACTGATGAAGGGATCTTCAGGAAAATCCAGTAACTTCTCTAAGAATTCTAGGTTCTACAGGACTTCATCTACATGCTGAATTTACTTTTGAGCCATGACTTACCAAAAATGATTTTGTGGGAGCTAAAGGAAATATGGTATGTGTTTTAGTTCACTAATTCCCCAAATTTATGCCTTATCTGCACATTTGCCTTATACCAATGTCTGAGACGTAAAATATGCACAGGGTCACCATGCTGTCTACACTCCCAGGCTAGCCAGTCATTCCATGTGTGTTAGTTTTTAATGGAGTCATTTCTAGGCTCCAGCTCAAACTCTCTGTTCAGCTGATGAAGGTTGCTCCATCTATGCACAATTCCTACTTACAAAAGAAATAGAAATGTGGAAGCCATCCAGTCTATATCCACCCATTCTATAGCCAATGGAGAGATTCTGGTCTTCTCACATAAAATTTGGGAGAGGAAAAACAAACAAACAAACAAACAAACAAAAAAACAAGTGCTGGTTTCCCTAGAAATCACTACAAAATCCCTGTCACATTTATTTTTGAAAAATAGCCTACTAATACAAGCAGAAAGAAAAATATCTCTATTATCCCAGTGGTTAATGAAAATATGCCTAACAAAACCTGTTCTTGCTGAGCCCATGATGCCTTGGATTAATCTGGTGACAAGATGGTGAAAATGGAATGACAGGGAGAAAGAACGGGTATTTATTTACATGACATCTATGCATCAGCCTTCCCTCAAGGCTCTTCAGACTTTTCAATAGGACCCAAGCGATGTATATTACAGTACTGGACATCTGTCTGGATGGATGTGTGTTGTATCTGTCAACTGAGGAAAAAGCGCTCAGGCACAGAACCTTAGGTTAACAGCCACCACCTAACACCATGCACTAGAAAGCACACAGCATCACCTACATAACTTCTTGCTAGTCGAAAGATGAGGAAACCATAAGATGACTCTAGATGGGGTTTCTACAACAGACCTGCCCTGAGCTTTGTAAAGTTTTGTGGTTTCTCAGGAACCACAAAAGCTGAAGACGCTGTAGTACAGGCTCAGGAGAGGGAAAGATGGGGAGCAAAGACAAATAATCAACTAACTGCATGTACCATGTGACCATACATGCTTTATATCACCCACACTTCTGGGGTCAACTGGAAAGACAAAGTATGGTCTGAATGTCGGGGATCTGTTTATTCAAGGGGGGGGGAACTCTGTCTCTTGGAGATACATATTTAAATATCTCTGTCATCAACGCAATGAAGTCAGCTATTTTTCAAATGGAGATCACATACAACCAAATGTTAACAGTTGGATTCACTGCACATTTCTCTTAAGTCTTCCAAGATTAGTAAGTCTAAATGTTTTCAAAGCAAAGAGTTGGAAGGGCCCAGTTTGGGGGATCAGGCACTGCACAGGGACTCGGCCCTCCAGAGTTACTCTCTACTACGGAAGCAAACCACCTGAGCAGTCACCTTCCGACAAGAAGTTGGGTCAAACGTTGGCGAAGATTCTGCCTGGAAACAAGAACCACTTGAATGCAGAAGTATTGTAAGATTTAGTTCACTGGACTGGCCTATCCGCTGGCCGTTTGGAACAGTAACACATGAGGCTAAATTACAGAGAACAGAATGCTGACTACTGACATTTTCTACTGCGGTCTTGGCCATGTTCAGATTCCTGTGAGACTTACATCTCCAGTTGCCGGAAGGCAGCCATTGCAACGGTTCATGTAGTACCTAACACAGCATCCATCACTAATGGTAAATCTTTAACGTGGTGTTAGATGATTCTATTTGACTAGAAAACAAGCCCTTTTCCATCTTCTCTCCCCAGGTTTGTCCCTCAAGCACTAACTTACTCACCTCAGGGCAATGAAGCGAAAGCTCTGCTTTGAACGTGCCCCTGGATGAGAAACAGGTTACTTACCTTGCCTCCAGTTTTAGACATTGTATGTGCATAGGTTGATTCCCGCACTACTGAGGGATCCAGGGCAGCTGTGGGACTACAGGCACAGGGACATTTATACGGGGCGGTTCAAATCAAACATCTGCTTAGTCATGAGAATTGGATCCAAAATTTGAGTCAGTCATTTAGAGTCTATTGATGGTTGCTAAAAAAACAATTGGGATTATGAAATAAAGGAGAGCTCTGTGGCCCCTGTAATGCTCACCCAGCCCTACTGCATTGTAGGCTCTGCTGAATCAAGGCACCAAAAACCCAGCCAAATGTTAAAAAAAATTCAAAAACAAGGTTTTCTCTGTGCTGTTTGTTTTCTCAGCCCATGACCTCTTGGACATTCCTAACATTGTTTTATCCTTCAACAGAGGGCCTACAGAAGAAACTAAAGACCACCCTCTATTTCTGGGTAAAAAAATTCACTAAGAACGAAGCAAGGGTCATGAATGCTCATTTCTAGGGGGGTTGGGAGTCACTACAAAAAAAACATTTAGGTGTTTTTAATATGGATGTTAGATATATCAATGTTTGGCTCAAATTTGATGACTACCATAAGAAAAATGTCTGTTTTTGACAAGTGCACGCTAGTATGTTTAGGAGTAAGATAATGTTGGCAACTTACTCTTAAGCTTTAAAGGCAATGACAGAGAGCAGAAGACCGAGTGTGGCAAATGGTAGCAGCTGGGTGCTCTACTCACAGAGCATACAGGAGTTCAGTGACCTAACCCCCCCTCCCTCCTGCCCTTCCTTTTTTCTTGTTTGTTTGTTGTTGTTTCCATAAAGAGTCTTAATATGTTATGCATCTCTGGCTGGCCTGGAATCCACTGTGCAGTTGAGCCTGGCTTCAAGGTCATGGCTATTGTCCTGCTTCAGGAATTACAGATTTGCCTCCCCAAGGTCAGCTCACCTATCCTTGCAAATGTCATTCAATTATTGTGACTCACAAGACGAGTGTCGTGTACACAGGGACAGAACGCTGCCTTGAGACTCCAGAACTTTCTGAGCCAGATGCTCTCTTTGCCTGTTACACTGGGATCTACTCAAGCCAATGTTTCATCTCTAGCTTTGGGAAGGAGATGAAGATTTGATACAAGCTAAGAGAAACACCACGTCGACTTTTCCTCCTTTTTAACTTTGCCAGCCAAGCCCAGTCTTCTTTGAAGTCCAATTTTACCTTTCTACAAACAAATCTCCAAGAGATCTCCATGTTTATCTTTATAAATGTGGTACCCACAAGAGTGTTCAGCTTAGAAAGGGCAACTCTAGGGGCTGGAGAGCTCAGCAGTTAGCAGTACCCCCTGCTTCTGTGGAGGACTGGACTTGAGTCTGCAGCAGAAGCAGCAGCCCCAGAGTAGCTCACAGCTACAGCTCTGGGAGCCCTGACTCATCTGGTGCACGCACGCACACACAATTTATGCACTTAATAATATTAAAAATAAATCTTTAAACATGTGCCGTGTCATGTAGATTAATGAGAAGCAAATAACAAACCACAGAAAGCATTTGCTCCCTCAATTTTATGCACTTTAAAGTATCAGAATCCTTGAATGCCAGCCCATGGGTCTTCATTTGGTCATGCTTTGCTTACTCCAATTTCATGCTAAAGTAAAAACTACCAAAGCGTCAAAGGCTTAACAAGCATTAAGAGAGTTAATTTTACTTGAGGACTAAGGGCGGCTGCTGTGTAGTGACAACTACTAGTTAAATAACCCACGTTAGTGGCTGCTCTGTGATAACTACTAGTTAAATAATCCATGTTGCTGACTGGACTCACCTCATTTACCCATCTTCAACCAGGGCTTCCCAGCCACAAAAACCAACTCTGGCACAGTAACAGAATAACAGCAGAAACCTTTTATTAAAATTAAAAGCGAAGCTGAGCGGTGGTGGCGCACGCCTTTAATCCCAGCACTCGGGAGGCAGAGGCAGGCGGATTTCTGAGTTCGAGGCCAGCCTGGTCTACAAAGTGAGTTCCAGGACAGCCAGGGCTATACAGAGAAATCCTGTCTTGACCCCCCCCCCAAAAAAAAAAAAGAAAAATTAAAAGCGAAACATCAAATTACTTTTTAGAGTTTATTGAAATTTGAAGCAGAAAATAAAAAAATAAAACAATTTATACAATTTCATGTGTTTTATACTTTAAGGCCTAAAATACCATTTTATAAAACTATCTCTGCCGTATTTATGCACCACCAGACCATTCTGTCGCTCTTTCAAAAGAGAGTAGCAAGTCATAAAGACCACAGCACGGTTCTTTCTTGTCCTTCCTTTCTTTTGTGTGCGCTCGTTTGCTTGCTTGTTTCTGAGACATAGGATTCTCACTATGCAGAGCAGGCTGGCCTGGAACTTGCAGAGATCTGCCTACCTCTGCCTGCTGAGCCCTGGGACTACAAGCAAGTGCCACCACAGCTGACTAACTCCTTTAGCTAGGACAAAACTCTTTCATCCTACAAATTAAAATATGGAGTCAGCTGGTAAGCCTGTATTGGTCACTGAGACACTAACATACACACAGAGCTGCTGTGCCCAGTGTTCCGTTTCGGCACCACACATGTGACCTCCTGACCTTCTATAGTAAGATGCTTTATGAAAGTCAGAAGTTTGGCTAAAATTCAACCTAGGTGAGTACAGAACAGGAACCAGCAAAAGGTCTTGAATACGGAGAAGCCTTGAGGTCTCGCAGGTAGCAAGGATGCCTTTCCAACACGCTTCAGGGGGCGTCATCTTCCCTTCCTCCTCACGTTTCCAGAGCCCTGCAGAGGAACAAAGAAAGGTTTTTTGTTTTGTTTTGTTTTGTTTGAGACAGGCTTTCTCTGTATGGCCCTGGCTGTCCTGGAACTCACTTTGTAGACCAGGCTGGCCTCGAACTCAGAAATCCACCTGCCTCTGCCTAAGCAAAGAAAATTTAATGTAGTAGGTAAATTAATGTTCATGCTCTATGCAAATAAAACTACTTTCATGTACACACTCATGTAAATCATGTAGATCATGAGAATTCAGAGTGCTAAAATAAGTTTTGTATCCTTTGCAGTGTTAGTTAACTTAGGGAGAAACTTAGTTCTTAGGGAGAAACTCTAAGAATCCAAATTGGTAGACTAGAGACTAACAGGAATGTTGATCCCTACCCCTTACAGTGCCTGTTTCTTTGAACAATCTCTGTATTTCCAATCCCAGCCCCACATTTGTTAACTGTATATTGTGAAATTATGCTTATTTTAAGTTTAGTTTATGTGCACGGATATTCTGCTTGTTCATATGTATGTATGCATGCATGTATATGTATGCACTGTATGTACATAGCACCCTTACAGGCCAGAGGAGGGCATCAGATCTTTAGAATTGGAGCTATAGACAGTTGTAGGTTAACATGTGGGTGATGGGAATTGAGCCTGGATCCTCTCAAAAAAAGCAGCAAGGGTTCTAACCAGTGAGCCATCTCTCCAGCCCCCAAAATTATGTTTTGGGCATGGTGGTACATACCTACAATCCCAGCACATGGCACTGAGGCAGGAAGACTGTTAAAAGTTCAATGCCAGCCTGCACTCCCCTGTGTCATGAACAAATTAAAGGAAAGAAAAATACCCTTTAGAAAGGCAATGCTCTTGTTTGCAGCTTTAGAAAACTGCAGTCCCCTAAGCAGGTAAGCCTATGTCCATGCAGCCCACTGCTGAGTAGAAATGCACCTCAGGAGGAGAATACGCACTGTGCAGAGCCCTGTCATAAACATGAAGTAGTGTTATCTGAAGCAGATTCAAGGTGGGAATCGTCTCACCACAGTGACATGTCCTCACAATGGACTGCTACCCAACCATAAGAGGGAACAGTCCTGAGATAGAGAGACGGCTCAGTGGTTAAAGAGCACTGACTGCTCTTCCAGAGGTCTCGAGTTCAATTCCCCAGCAACCACATGGTGTGGCTCACAACCATCTGTAATGGAATCTGATGCCCTCTTCTGGTGTGTCTGAAGACAGCTACAGTGTAATATAGACTAAATAAATCTAGAAAAAAAAAAAAAAGAAAAAAGGAGCAGTTGGCATAGCAGAACTGCCCGTGACAGACAGGCTGACTGACTGGTTCATCTACAAGAATATCTAGAATAAGCAGCCAGGGCCTGGAGGTAAGGAAAGCTGAGGGGCTTAAAGGTTAGGAAATGACTACTGATGTGGGGTGGGGGAAGCTTTAACTATGTGCTTTGAGATACTTGCTTTTAAAGGGTGGTGGCTGCATATATTTGAGAACATAATAAAATACAATGACTTCTTCACCTTAGAGAGGTGATGTTCCAGGCTTGATGGTACACGCCCATAATTCCAGCTCCTTGGAAGGGTAAGGTAAGATGATTGCAAACTCAAGGTCTGTTTTGTTATGGGTTAAGTTCAAGACCAACTTAAGCAACTTAGCAGACACAGCCTGCTCAATGACAGAACGCTTACCTAGCATGTGTGAGGCCCTCGGTCCCCTACTCAGTACCACTAAAAAAATGAGAAAAGGTGAAAAAGAAAACAAACAGGACCATTTCATGTTATATGAACTGTATCTCTAAAAATAAGCTTTCTTCTACCTTGTGTCCCTAGTCTCATCTCTGAAAGACAAATGCTGCTTACATTTTTTTATACTCTTTCAGAAATTCTTTAAGCATATGACCAGCATGAATATGAAAATCTTTTTCTGGTTGAATTTCTAATGGGAATGCTTACTTAAACATCCAATGTTACCAGATTGTTTTCCAGCCACTGCATTATGCAGGGGTATTTATTTATTGGCACAAAGGAGCTTAGCAAAGGCTAGACCACTGAAGAAAACGACCCTTTCCCCCAGCACCCATTAGTTTGCCCACAGACCTGCTAGAAGAGGGGGTAGAAAAATCTTCATTATTTACTACTATGCATGGGTTCATGATGTGTGTGTGTACATGCCTGTTCACGCAGAGTGCCTGTAGAGGACAGAGGACAGTTTGGTGGAATCACTTCTCTTCTTCCATCTTTATGTGGGTCCTAGGGACCCAAATCGGACACCAGGCTCATGATGCATCTGGCTCTTCCCTCTGAACCACCTCAGCTGCCATATTTTCAATTTGTAAGCCAGCAACTCTGTTTGTAAGTGAGCACCACTGTATGTAAGTGAGCATCTCTATGTATGTGAGCATCTCTGTATGTGAGCATCTCTGTATGTAAGTGAGCATCTCTGTATGTAAGTGAGCATCTCTGTATGTAAGTGAGCATCTCTGTATGTAAGTGAGCATTTATGTATGCAAGTGAGCATCTCTGTATGTA
>NC_034601.1:18173183-18211279 GCF_900095145.1 Mus pahari
CTGTATGTATGTGAGCATCTCTGTATGTAAGTGAGCATCTCTGTATGTAAGTGAGCATCTCTGTATGTGTGTGAGCATCTCTGTATGTAAGTGAGTATTTCCATTTCTATATTTTCCCCAATGAACTATGGTATCTTTTGCTTTTTTTTTTTTTTTATTTCAGTTTTCAAAAACTTGAAAGCAGCAAGTTAATTTCTATTTTAAAACAGTTTGTGGGCTGAGGAGTTGTTTCAGCAGTTAAGAGCACTTGTTGCTCTTGTAGAAGACTTAGGGTGGATTCCAGGAACCCACATGATGGCTCACAAGCACTTGTTGCTCTTATAGAAGACTCAGGTTGGATTCCAGGCACCCATATGATGACTCACAACTGTCTGTTACTCCAGTCCCAGGAGACCTGATGTGCTCTGCTCTCCAAACATCAGGCATACATGTGGTGCACAGACAGACATGAAGGCAAACCACTCAGACTCATATTTTTTTAAAAAAATATCTTTTAAAATATGCTAAAAAGCATTTGGATTAAGCAATTCTCAGCAAATTTATCTCTTCTCTTCTACATAGTTAATTCATGACTTTCATCTAGTGTTCAGTAATAAACTATTTATTTGGATTAATTCTATCTAACTTATTAATAATGCTCTATGTGACATTATTAAAGACCAGTTTTATTAGTTTTGGAGACAGGAAAAACACATTAGAGATGAGGTAGAGAACTTAATGCCTGGCTGGAGAGAGCGCTCAGCAGTTAAGCACATACACTGCTTTTCCAGAGGACCTGAGTTCAATTCCCAGCACCAAAGCCAGTCAGCTCACAACCACCTCAAACTCCAGCTACGGGGAGCTGGCACCTTGGCCTTCTCTAGGCACTCACTCAGATGCACACACCCGTAGGTAAAAATAAAATATTAAAAAACAAAACAAAAACATAATGAAGAAAACTGTAAATTTTTGGTGGTACACAAATTGCAAAGAAAGATAAAACTTGGCCATTATATTTTCCCATATTTCTGAGATAGACACCACTTGAATCATCTTTCTCATAAAAAAAAATGTGGGTATGTGTCTACCTGTGGGTGGGAACAGAAGAGCACAGGGGTAAGGACATAATACACTGTGCGTTCTTTTCTGTTTTGCATGCCAAAGGGTTACCAACAGTTCCGTAGGTACCCGTGTTCTCAATGCCTACCTGTGGCTCCACGTGGTCCTATGCAGCCACTTGTCAGGAGGCTGCTGGAGCGGGCACGAGGCTGTCCAGCTGCTGCCGATGTCCAGTACTAACCAACCACTCATAGAACTTGTTTTCCACAAGGGCCTGGAACTGCTTCCTCTGTTCCCTGAAGTTGGGATTAAGAGCAAAACATGTAAGGAGATTACTGACCCCAGCAGATTACAAGTCCCTAAAGTCTCAATAAAACTAAATGACTAAGTGCAGTTACTCTTCAGTTCTCACTGTGTTCAAGGCACAGTGAGACACAATGTTAGCTTAATACGCTGCAGATTCTTACTGAGGACAAAACGAATGAGCCAGTGTTCTGATTGACAGGAATAAATGCATAAGGAAAAAGAGACTGTCCTGCTGTCCAGGTCAGAAGATTGTGGTCTCTGTCCGTGTCCCTGTCAACTATAAACCCTTGTGAGGAAGACAGGAAGGAAGCAAGATAAATACAGCATGAAGTCAAATACTAAGAAAACCCTTGTTGGAGAGCAGTGCCGTGTCAGCTGAGAATGCAGCATTAACATAACAGGGAGTGTTACTGTAGGAAAGGGGTGGCCAGAGATGCCTCTCTAATATGACACTTCAACAGGATATGTGGAATGGACTGCCGGACAGAAGTGATCAAGGTCCTAATGTGACAGCATGACACAGGCAAGAAAGAGAAGCAGAACCCACATCTGGGGACAACTTGCACATCAGCCTGGCAAGACACAATTCTACAGATCTACAAGACACCAACAGTAGACAGGGCATGTGGGAATAACTACCGCTCAAAGCAAGAACAGGGTATTCTACAACCCCAATTGCACAATCCCACTTAAGTCCAGAGGTGAGACCCACTCAAGTCCAGGGGTGAGACCAAGACAGTAACAATGACTGGCAAGCCCTGTCTCCTGGGTGAGTGGATGCTGACACTTTGTACTTTAGATCCACCTCATCCCAACCTGTCTTACAGATAAATTACTAAGTTACAACCGTGTAGTCACTTTCCCTGAATGCAGATGGCATTTAACCTTCAGCAAAGCCTTGCTTCCCACAACCCTCCACAAATCTCACAGCGTGAACCAGGATCTGGCTGGCAGTTTGCCTTCAATCTGGTTTCTGTTGTTGTCGTCACCCACACACACACCACGCAAAAAGTTCTCAACTCACATTTAACTAAATGGCTTAACTTTATGGCAAGATTAAAACAATGCATTTGCTCTGCAGGAACTCTACTTCAAATGTGTATGTGTTTCAGTTTAGTAATCAGCAATATGATACTTTTTACTGCTGAGCAGCACCTGTGAAGTGTAGGCCTGCAAGTCAACGGTCAGGAGAGTGGATGTTCTTCAGTGCTCCCACACTGCATAATTAGTTGGTGGCTTAGGTACAGTAAATGAATTTTTGGCTTACAAGTTTTGCTCTGGATGTAACCCTAGTGTAAGCTAAGGTGCACCTTTATTCCCAAAGTTACACTAGTTCCTTTCACAGCACTTCTAGCACCGTTCCATTCTAGAATATAATTGTTTACCACATTCCAGACTCTACAAATCTCCCTAAGCTTTCCACATGTGTAAGAGAGTCTAGGCATTTAAATGGTGCAAACATTTACACAGTAAGTGTTCTGTATTTTCTCAATGGCAATCTCATTATACACTCTAATTATATTACTGTACTCTATGGTGTCATAATAACTGAAAGGGTAATAAGGACACAGAGACAGAGAAGCACCTCTGGAAAAAGGCCAACAAGGTAGTACTTGAACCCTTTGTGACTAAGTAAAGTACTTAATCTTAGTTCTCTAGTCTTCATCTGCAGCTGGGTACAGCTATTAGAAATAGTCAGTGAGAGCATAGAGCTGACCAGATCGGTGCTTGGGGCATTCTAAGTACTCAGTCTGCAATCCAGTGACCATCTCCTTCATTACTGATATATTAGAGTGACAACTTCCTATTCAGAAAGCTCTGAGTACAGTGAGGTCTGTAGTACTTCTACACAGATCCCCAACTAAGGCATAAGTTGTTGATTATGTGTGTATTGTATATATAGGTATGAAGTATGATGTACACACACATACACCACACACACATTGAAGGAACTTAGTTTGAGACTTACAAAAATAACTTGACCCTGTGCTCAAATGGAGAGAGAAGTTACCTCTACCGTGGTCTAACACCATAGTATTTCCTTTTTCCCTCTTGGACTCTCTAACAAATGAAATTTGTCCACCAACATATTTGTAAAAATGATTACTTATTTCAGGCATGGGTAATTTTAAGTTATTCACAGTGATCTGCTGAGAAGAAAAATTGGTTAATAAAAAGTTCTGTTTTTAAGTCTGCTGTGGCCTCTAGTGGAGAGTCTGTGTACCGCGGGGCTTATAGATGCTCATGAATAAATGAACGCCATTCTGGGCTTCATCCCACAGCTTAAAGCAAGCACTGCAAAGCTTCTACTGTGCAATTCTAGTGGAATGTTAGAGGCCTGATCATCAAAACACGGAATAATTTGACTCAGGTCATTTATCAAGCTTAGGGACCACTGTGTTGCACCCTGAATCCTACCTTAGATTCTGCTTCTCAGAATTCTGTTCCTTCACTACTCTCAAGATATTCAGACTAGACCTCACTTGCTATGCAAAGTTCCCATTCTTCAGGACCCATTACAAATTCTATCTCCTTGACACATCTTCCTTAACTGTTCACACTGTTCTTTGGACTCTGTAAACTGCATGCCATGTCTCTGGCTTCTGGAGTTCAAAGACCAATACCCCTTAAATAAAAACCTGGGCATAACATAATACTCACAGCTATGTGTTATCCCATGCATGAAGTTTTTAAAAAGCTACTTTGGTGCCCCCTAAGTAGAATGAAACACAGTATTTTATACTGCAAATCTAGCTTTAAAAAACATACTTTCATTATTTCTCCCATTTTAGCATAGATTAAGGGAGTAAGTGACAAGAACTAGCAAGAATCAGTCTTGGAACAACCACCTTCAAAAATGTGACTTGTAAGTCTGTGGTGCGGTGGGAAACCAGTGTACAAGAGGATGTTAATAGCTAAGTTGTTAAGACTGAACCACGTCCCATTTTCTAGACAAGATTGCTTTAGTTCATGCAAGTCTTATCTCTGCCAACTAAGTGTAAGCTGATCTTTATTGTGATGCTTACCATGCACTCCCTCCCACTAACCTGGAATTTGTGATCCTCTTGCCTCAAGCCTTTAGGTGCTGGGATCACAGGCTTGTGCCACAGAGCAATTTCAACTTCTTCAAGGAAGGGAGCCTAATACCCGAGCACCTACCTTAGCATCTTCTAGCCACACAGCATCTAGAATACTAACCTGGGATTCAAGCCCTGAGAAAGGATGCCCAGGTCATTTTAACTTGTGTGGTTGGATACCATAAACTATCCAAATTAATTTGTCTTCCCATCAAGTGTTACACAAATGGCAAAACACTGACTCTAGAAGACACTTACTTTGTCAAACGAGCCTCCTTCACAGTTTTCTGCCAGATATGTATCTTCTCTTCTCTTTGAGCCAGTGCTTTCTGGTAGGCAGAGGGGAGACCCCCAGGTATCTCTGCTGTGTCCCCTTCCATCTCAAAGGGAATAACAAAGATGTAGAACTCAGAAGGAGGCAAGAGCCGGAAGACTCTTGTGACAGAGCTTTCTTTGCATACCACCATCGGGTTATCCCAATAGTTAGGCACTGTAGCAAGGCCAGTCCTGGCCATGTGGTCCTCCAGCATTGGGTAATGGGTATGAAAGGGGGCAAAAGTTACTGCCTGGTTTCCAGAGAGAATAAGTGGGCGTGAAGGTGTCATAATGTGAAAGGTGCACCCTGTTGTAGAAGAGATGGACAGTCGGTGGCAAACAGCAATGACTTCTAGATTTTCACAGTCATGTAGGTGAAGAGCCGTCTCCACAGGACCCAATACAAAGGTACTATTCCTGCATTTTTCAATTGTCATGGATCTGAAAAATTTTAAATGAGTTAAATTCTTCTGAATCAATTACCTAGAATAAAATTCTTTCTCAAAACAAAAACCCCAGTCCAAAGAAAATTTCAAAATATTAGGGACTTACGCTTACCGTAAGGGGGAGAGCAGATATATAAAAGACTCATTGCAGCGATGAGCCCTGACGTGTGCTCCTACTAGAGTTTCTGAGCTCTTGGCCAGTGTCTGCTTATAAACCTGGCTCATCACCACGATGCGGTGCAACCGAGGAGCCATGTGAGCATTGCAAGCAATCTTGGCTCTTTTGGTCGAACCTTCAACTATTTAAGAAAATACACAAATAATAAGATCGTTTCAAATCAAAGAAAACATGTGACCATAAGCTCATACACGTCTACATGTGCTCCTGCCTACTGTCCGTCCATTACATGTGAAGAAATAAATGTAAGAGTTAATGATAAAGTACTATTTACTGTTCTTTTTCTATATATCTGTAATCTTTCAAAAATCATTTTTAACAAATGTAAACTTATAATAGCCTCAAGATTTCTGGTAGAGCTAAGATGAGTTTTCTAGTTTACCTGCTAAGTTAAGTAACATGCCTAAGGTCTTACACTAGTGGAAGATCCAAACAGCTCCTCCTCAGGATGCTCACTGTCATCTCAACCATAATGGCCTCCTCAAACTGCCATACTACAAACTCTGCATCCTTCTCAACTAACAGCATCATCCCAGGACTCCCACCTGAGTTCACATCTTCTCTCCCAAGATCATTCCTACTGGGAACGCACCTTCCCCACAGGGTCCCCGCCGACACAGCCATGTCAGCATGAGTCTATTGCTCTCTCTGTCTGCACTTCCCACTAGTCACGCAGACAATCTAACCTGGCTCAATGTGGAAAGGATATACAGATGCGCTAAAATTCTTCTTTTAAGAGACTTATTAGTTTTCAATTGCACATAACCATATGCATAAAATATGGTTATTTAGAAAAATAACATCAAAAAGTTTAAATATTTGTTAATATTTTCTTTGGTCTATTATAATACTACTAGAATTTTAATATAATCTTATGAGGTTAGATAGTCTTAATTTTCCCACAGTGCTTTTCCTATCATGGGTAAAGCTCCCTTAAGCCTACATGTTTTTTATAAAGCTAAGGATTACACAGTTTCACCTACATGTCTATAGGATCCATGAATCTCAAGGAGACTCTGATTCATGGCAGAATGGCTGGGTTGGATATAGACTTCCTGGTTCACTTAAAAAAAAAAAAAAGACTTCAAACTTTGTAGATAATGTGCAATCATTCTGTTTTACAGTGTTATAAGAGGTGGGAGTGGGTCTCAATATGTAGACCAGGCTGTTCCAGAATTCACTCTCAGAGACCAGGCTGACCTCAAACTCAGATATCTACTAGCCTCTGCCTCCTGAGTGCTACGATTAAAGGCATGCAACACCATACCCAGCTAAACCAATATAATAATCTGGCCTGGCACATAGCTTAGTAGCACAGATATCTGAAACGTTTTCCTGGTTCTTTTCTTGAAACTTATACATGGGCCCACGTCTACGGCAGTGGAACCTAGCTGTGAGCCACGGCTGTCCGGTGATACAGCTAACACTGGTCCCTTGTTACTGTTCATATAATTTCTAATTTAGAAAGAAGGAAGTGTATTCCTTGTGTCTTGCAGCTAAAAGTCAGTCATCTCTACACCAACTCTGAGGTGTCATCTATTGGTATGCCAAATCCTGCTGCTAAACAGAAATGAAAAAGCCTCAAGCAAGCATCTGACAGCAGAGGGAAGAGAGAACTTGGGGAGGACGGATTTTAGTTTCTGTGAATATAATAAAAGACCCAGATCACCTGAGGGCACTGCCCCACTGTGCAGGGCACATACAGAAGACAGATCTTTTATATGGAAGTATTTCTGGCTTACTTACTGCGGTAGTTTGAATAGGAATGCCCTCCACAGACTCATGTGTTTGAATGTTTGGTTCCATAG
Source organism: Mus pahari (assembly GCF_900095145.1). Lineage (NCBI taxonomy): Eukaryota > Metazoa > Chordata > Mammalia > Rodentia > Muridae > Mus > Mus pahari. The sequence goes on from NC_034601.1 coordinate 18,180,352, forward strand.
GGAGAGCATGGGAACTGTTAGGAGGTGTGGCCTTGTTGGAGGAAGTGTGTCACTAGGGGATGGGCTTTGAGGTCTCAGAAGCTTGAGGGTTTTTTTTTTTTTTTTTAATGCTGTTTGTAGATCAAGACGTAGAACTCTTAGCTCCTTCTCCAGCACCATGTCTGCCTTCACCATGCTTGATAATGGACTGAACCTCTGAAACTGTAAGCCAGCCCCAGTTAAATGTTTTCCTTTATAAGAGCTGCCATGGTTATGGTATCTCTTCATAGCAATAAAACCCTAACAAAGACATTCACTTGGGTTTTTTTTTTTTTTCCTTTATTTTTACCTTATATTAATGTATGTTTTACCTGCATATATGTTGTGTACCACATGTGTGCACTGCAGAGACAGAATCTCACCATATAGCCCAATTTTCCCTTGTACCTGTGATTCTTCTGCTCTGTCCTCCAAGTGCTAGATTATAGGCATGTGCCACTGCACCAGGCTAGAAGGCATCTGACCATCATACACCACCAAACAGTAGGTTTCCCTGTTACTGAATTTAACATTAGGTAAAGCATTATTCTTTAAATACCTTGGTGAGCCCAAGCCAATTTCTTTCCAGACTTGAGGCAAGCAGATGGACCAAAAGGATTTGTGGTCAAAGAGGCTCTCAACCATGCTTCCAGCTTGTAGAGAGAGAAAGTCTTAGAGCTCTTTGAGAAGCCACTTGCTGCATGCAGTGGTTGCCATAGTGCAAGTTGATGAAGGGGATAGACCTTCTTGGCTCTGCTCACGGTGCCTTCAATGAGAAAGCTGAGCGCCATGACAGCATCCCGTGAGAGCAGACTGCTGTGGGTCGAGTGAAAGGATGCAGTGAGCTGTTCTGGGTCTAGAAGCAGCTCGAGGAGCTCTGACAGATGATCACAGACAAAAGCCTGGTGACTGTAGTCATTCCAATTCTAAAACAAACAAAGGAAAAACGCTCGACTGAACAAAGGTGTCCTGTAAGATAAACATTTGACATTTTAATTACATTGCATTTATATGATGCCTCATTCCCTCAAAAGAAAGTAGGTAGCTATGTAAAAGTAACCTTGGTGTATGTACTATGTGCTGTGTAAACTAACTCTAAAGCACTACAGGTTCAATACCCCTTTATCTAATATGTTGAGACCAGAACTATTATGGAGTTTTATCTATTTTTTATTTCTTATGTTCAAAGTAATGGTTTTATTTATCTTTGCCAAGTAACAGGCCATCTATCTTACGATTTATTTTTGAAGTCTTGAATAGTTAAACTAGCTAATTCATTCTCTGTTCTTACACACAGAATTACACACTCCTTGTTGATGACATAATTATCATGGTGCATACCAAGACCTGTGGCCTCATCCCTGGACTTAACCTAGAATGAATGTCTTTTGTGATCATTAATTTGTTCCAAGCCCATTTTTCTTTCTAGTGCAATTTATGTGCTTATAGCACATGAACACTCATTGAACTCCTTTTTTGACATATGCCAGCCTTTACTATTTATAAGAGGAGAAATATTCTATTTTTTTATTCTCACCTTAAACTTTCTATCAACTATTTTAACTTCTTATAATTATTTGAATCAAATCAGGAATTCTGTAAAATCATTACCTGAAATTATAAAATCAACTATTCATTCAAACAACATTATTTCATGAAAGTCCATCTTCATGTTGATCTGCAGGAAATTTGCCCAATAAGGCGGTCTGTTAATATCCACAAACCAATCATAACGTACTACAGGCAGAAGGGTCTGTTGTTGCCTAGTCACACCATGTCAGAGAAATGAGGAATACAGCAATGACAACATGAGAATGCACATTAGCAGCAAGAAGTGATCTGGAGATGACACCCCTGAGGCCATGCCTTCCCAAGGTACACCCATCACAGCCATGCAAAATGGTGGGCCGTCTCCAGGAAGCCCACTTGTCCATTGCAGCTCCCCTACATGGCATCTGCCAAGGGCTCATTGAAGAGCAGGAACTAGAAAGCCACCTGCTCCTCTTTCAGAGGCCATGCTCTCGCACACATCTCTTTTCCTCCGACGAGAAGCCATCTGTACTTCAGAGTTTCTAATCTCTCAGAATTGCAGGTCACTTGTGGGCTATTCTAATAGGCCCTAATGCCACATAATTACTCATCATTAACTAATAAGTCCTTCAGTCTAAAAGACTGATAGCTCGAGGTCTTCATTTCAAAATAGGCGAATGAGACCAGTGCATGGTAGTATATGTTATCACTATGATTACCTGGGACACACACCCAGGATTACCTAAAGTACACCCAGGAGTTTGGGACCAGCTTTGTTAATATTAATGAGATTCTGTCCCAACAAACAAAGTCAGAGGTATAACAGTGAATATGTTATTCAGTTTTCCTTGAGCCTTAGGCATAGGGGCTATATTCGAGATGTACCATTTGGGGTTGGGTACACCACAATCACTTATTTCTTGTATTTTGACTCCCTTTGAATCTCTACAATAGTCTGCATTTGCAGCAAAAAAGATGCTTTGATGAGGGGCCAGCGATACACTTATCTGTGAATATAAAGGTAAGTGTTTAGAACACAGTTAAAACTACACTGGCTTAGGACAATGGGAGAGGTAGCTTCTCCTTTGAGGCCTGTGACCTCTCCAGTCACAGAAGTCAGTTGGTTTGGTCTACAGTGCCAAGCATGAATTCCCTCCCTTAAATCCAAAGACAGTTGTTGGTACTCCCAAGATTTAAGCCCCACTATTGCACCACTGGAGATGCCCTGCCAGTCATTCTTGTGGTTTGTAGGCCTTGCATTGTGGGAGAATGGGCGAAGACCAGACTGCCTGCTGCTGCTGCGAGGTCCCTTATGTTCAAGCTACACCCAGTGTGACACACAGCCTCCTTTTGCTGCCTATAGATCAAGATGTGGAACCATCTGTGGAATGGGTGCTGGAAATCAAACCTGGGACCTCTACAAGAGCAAGCAGTGCTCTTACCTCCTTAGCTATCTCTCAGCCCCTAACACAGGACTTCTTAGACTTTTTCTACTCCTACTTGCTTGCCTGAGAAAAGTTTGCACAATCCTGGATGTGTAGGTCTATGAACTAGATGCACAAACAAACATTTTCTGACAATAAAACAATAAGAAATTTAATTTAAGGTGAAAGCAGAAGTTTGCTCTGGGCAGAAGATGAAGGGTCAGCTGCCTGAGGATCAAGATGTAGAACTCTCAGCTTCTTCTCCTGAACCATGCCTGCCTGCATACTGCCATGGTTTCCTCCATGGTGATAATGGACTACATCTCTGAAACTGTAAGCTAGCCTCAGTTAAATGTTTTCCTTATAATAGTAGCCATGGTCATATTATGTCTTCATAGCAATAAAACCCAAACTAAGTCAGGGTGAAAAACACCTCTTTAAAAGTAACTCAAGCTGAAGAACAGCTCTACAAGCAGACATCTTGGAGAACAAAATTGCAGGTAGAGAAAGTAAACAACAAGTCAAAAATGGAATAGAAACTAAGGTTGCCTACTGGTCAAGGTGGCCACACTATATACATCTGATAGAAATTCTCCCAGATTGGGTGGCAATGATATCATGGCTACTTGACAATATCTGGAATCAACCTGACTATATCTGGAATCAACTAAAACCCAGGATGCTGGGTATACCTCTAAGGAGTTTCTTTAATCTGACTATTTGAGGTAGGAAGACCACCCCTACGCTGGGTTACACCCTCTGGTGGCAGTCCACAAAGAAGGCCTGGAAGAAGGAAGCTTTGTACCTGCTTGCCCTCACTCTTGCTACCATGTTTGTCTACCCTGGCTGAGGTGGGATTATATCTAATGTCTTCGAGATTCCAACACAGGCTGAAGACCAGCAGCTCTCCAGGAATCCTTCAGCCCTTCAACACCAGACTGGGACTGTATAGACATGCAGCCTAACAGACTGAGCAACTTCCAGATTCTTGGCCTTTCCACTGTGAAACAGCCATGGCTGGCCTACCTGAACTACATCCTGTAAGACAGTCTACTAAATCACCTTTTAATGTGGCTACTGTTCCTTGAGAACACTAAAACATGCATCTGTACTGTATTGTGGAACCTAGTAATAATGGACTCCCTTGTACTGAACTAAAGTTCTAACAGTGAGATGCTCAACCAGAAAAAAAATCAGCAATGGATTTGCTCCCATATAAAGTGAAGTACTTTGATCTTATGCACTGGAGGGTCTGGCCTACACTAAAAATGGGTAAAGTTACAGGTCTACAATAATGGATTCCTTTAAGAATAATCTTTAGAAAATACATGAAGCAAATACAAGGGTTTTTTTCCCTAGAACCAACCTTTCATTTATGCCTAAGATTCTCAGTATCCTAGGATTCTCCGCAAGCTTTGAGTGTATGCTGAAGGATAGCAGAACTCAAACCTTCTGAGCACGAGGAGCCTTGGCCAGGTCTGTTTGGTACAGTGTGGCCTTGCGTACTGGTACTGTCCAGAGGGAGCCCACAGAGAATACAGAGATGCTGTGATGCACTACGGCATTCACAAGCCTTGATGCACACAATGGCATGGCCCATCAAGATGGGTTACTGCATACTCCAGTGCTGACTACACCATCCCAGAAGGACAACTTGGAAAATCCTAACTACATTAGGAGATCCCAAAGTTAAATTTGGAGAGATCATGCAGGTTTTCCGGGGGGGGGGGGGGGGGGCTTGATGTAAATCTACATTTTATTTTTGTAGAAAACTGGGTTGGCTTGTACTGATAAGTAAATTTACTTTAAGACAATTCCTCAAAAAGACATGTAATTTTACCATTTATTATTGATTACATCAAATCTGCATACTACTAAAATAGCATAGGAAATAAATCAGACCAACAATCAACAAATGGTGTCCCAAGGAAACTAAAAAGCTTCTGTCTAATAAGGGAAATTGTTAGGAAATTTCCTTCTCCCAGAATGGGAGGAAACCTTTGCCAGCTACTTAACTAACAAAGGACTGAAGTCGACAATATACTAAGAACTCAGAAAATTAAAGAAAACAAAAAGAAAAAAATCAATTAAAAAAAAGCAATAGGAATCAACAAAAGATTCCCAAAAGGGGATATGTAAATTGATAGGAAACATCTTTAAAAGAGCTCAACTTCCTTAGTCATAAGGGAAATGCACATGAAAGGCACACGGAGATTCCATCAGGACATGCATGAATGGTGATAGGTGCTGGTACGACTGTTACAGAGTGTGATCTCCCTTATACACTATGACTGTGACAGACAGAGTGTGCTCTCCTTATATACTGTGACAGTGACAGAGTGTGCTCTCCCTTATACACTGTGACAGAGTGTGCTCTACTTATATACTGTGACTGTTTCAGAGTGTGATCTCCTTTATAAACTGTGACTGTGACAGACAGAGTGTGCTCTCCCTTATATACTGCACATGCAAACACAGACTTGCAGACTATTGTGGTTTCTCAAAAAACTAGAAAGAGGGCCAGGCATCACGGGAAGGAGACAGGCAGATCTTGCTGAGCTAGAGGCCAGTCTGGCCTACATAGGGAGTTCCAGGTCAGCTGGGGCTACAAAGTTAAACCCTAGCCCACTTCCCAAAACCAAAGAAAAACAAATTAAAAAGCAAACCAAGAAGTAGATCTACAATATGACCCAGCTATACTGCTCCTGGGAATATGTGCAAAGGACTTTCTGTCCAACTAGAGACACCTGTATATCTATGTTCTTAGCTGCTTTATTCACAACAGCCAGAAAAAGGAATCAACTGAGAAGTTCATCAACAGGTAGTCTGCTAAGTGTGGTACAGAAACACAATGGGATTTTAGTCAACTGTTAAATAAATGGAATCATAAAATATGCAGATAAATGGATGGAACTGGAAAAAAATTATACTGGGTGAGGTAACATAGGTCCAGAAAGATTAGCATGTCCTTTCTCCTAGTCAGTCCTAGCTTCAAGTCTTGTTTTTTTTGTGTGTGTAACTTGGAGCTTCAGTGGAAGGCAGGGAACTAGAGAGGGATACAGGGTACCTCCCTGTGAGATACAGGTCAGAGAGGCCTCAGAAGCCTCCAAGACAACACATGCCACTGCTGTTGCCCTTGGTGACTCACCATAACCACATGGTGAGATCCCACTGCTGAAGACACTACACTCTGGCTAACCTACACAGAGAAACCAATTTCAAACTGAACAGGAAATGGCCCCCTGCTGGTTGGTTTAAAATGTGCCTGAAGGTGCTGAGTAGGCTGCTGGGAAAGAGAAGACTTCAGTGAACTGGAGCCTGAACTCTGAAATACTGATTAGCCAGACAAGATGTGCCTGGGGTCAGCAAGATGGCTACACAGATAAAGGTGCTTTTGGCCAAGCCTGATGACCTGAGTTCAGTCCCTGGGACCTGCATGGCATAAGGGAAGAACCACCTTTACAAGTTGTCCTCTGACCTCCACAATGTTATGTATGGCACACCCACACTAAAGGAGCTTTCATATGGTACTATGGTTTACATTTTCAAGTTTTTCAACATACTTCACACATACAAAAAAGCAGATGAAAATATTTGTTTTATTTTCACCATAGAAAAGCCAGTAAGACCCTTTCTAAGACTCATTGTGTTTAATAAATTGTTAAAACACATAAAATTACTTAAGCAACTTAAGGAGGGGGAAAAAAGCATTTTTTTTCCTTTGAGTCTTGCTCAACAGCCCATGTTGGCCTTGAATTGATAATCTCCCTGGCTCAGCCTCCCAAGAACAATCCTTACAAGCATGCTCTATGATGCCTGGCTTCATCCCAACAGACCCTTTTAGCATTTCCTTTATAAACTATGAGCAATACCTTATTGTGACAACTGGGCCTTTCAGTCGGGCTAGGAGACTGAGGTCTGCTTCTGGGACTGGGCCATTCTTCCCCAATCAATGATGTCCGCAGAGAGATCCTGTTTAACTGCTGGATATACAGAAAGAGCAGGAATTGCAGCGTGTCCACATAAAGCTGTTAGGGAAATAAGAGACGAATACACCTTAAAATACCACCAACCACTAGTTTATAATTCAGTATACAGTAAATTAGGGTTCCATAGCTTCTTGATCTTAAAAATATCAAATTTAGAAACAGCTATCATTTGATGCCCAGACAGAGAAATTTCTAAACTACATAACTGGAGTCACTTCTGGAAACCAATGTACTTTCCGTACGTACGTTACAGGTGGAAAAAGCAGCCTCAGTTATTAGAGTAAGTAAATGAACAGATGGGAGGAGAGTTCAACCAAGTATCAAGGTTTAACCTAGATCCACAGGCTAACCAAGAAAACAACTAAAGCTGGTATCAGCGTGGCATGTGCACTCCAGAGGTGATGCCTCTCAGGCTCTTGTAAACTTCCTACAAAAGCTTGTTTGACTTAAAGAAAACGCCGGTGTGGTAGCATACATCTATGATCTCAGCATTCAGCAAGCTAACACTGGAAGGAGCATTGAATCTGAGCCCATCCTGGGCTACACAGTGAGACCTTCTCTAAAACAAGCAAAACCATATACAATGGAATCCAAACCCACTACTGTTCTGCTGCTGTCATCTTATTTGAGGAAGGGTGTGGCTTGAAGCTCATTCGTTTCATACTCCAGTCAGGTGTAATATAACTGAGTATACACTCAGATCTTGAGTATTTCTAGCCCAGTGTGCTGGCTAGTTTCTGTCAACTTGACACAAACTAGAGTGCCTGAACTGAGGAATTGCCTCCATCAGCATGACCTTCTTCACATAGTGCACCTGGCAACCTCGGGCCTCAACTCCCCCTGTACCAGGTTACTCACTCTCCCACACCTGAACAATACTGTGTGTTTCCCTGCCCCTGGTAACAATGAAATTTACAGTTTCTATTCAAGCATGTCCCCAGCGTACACAGGTATAAATAATAGAAGGGCCAATCTAGCCTCAACTGGTTTTGGATGTATGCAGAAGGTAAAATTGTGTTCTCCAGCAACTTTTAGGGAGAATCCCCTATTTCCCTTTTTATGCCTATGGGCATATGCATAATTGGGCATGCATATGGCCAAAGTCAGATGCATTGTGGGAAGATGTACAGTAGGAAAGATGAGTATGTGATCCAATCTAAAATCAAAATAAAGAACCACCCTACTCTTCTTAATAACCAGCCCCTCCTTTCGTCACACTACAGAAAAGACCCCAGGCTACATTCCTGGGCCCTTGAATCTTCACTCATGTGGCCTGCTGTCTGTCTTGACAATGTATCTCTCTTTAATCTGTACTATTGCTTTGCGACAAATAAAATTACCTTGTTTCTTTTATAAGTCTGCACTATTATGTTCAGTTCTTGGATAAAATACCAAGAACCTGGAAATACCCAAGCTGGGCCCTGACCACCAGTAATAATGGGGTAACTTAACACTTACTGTGGCGGATCGACTTTCAGAGCATAGAGCCCTTCATTTTATGTATCTATTTTAACAATGTTTGTTAGCGTATCATTACTGCTTTAGCAGTCTCCACAAGACTGGAAAAAGTCTTGCTTTTTCAGTTTGTATATCCATAGTAACTAGCAAAAACTATGGTACACAATAAACACTCAAAAAACTTGGAAGTTTCTTTACATTTTCTTCATCTCCATGTTCAGACACTACTGCTACACCTAGCATATGTCAGATACTGGAAGAAACATGTGGCTAAGGACTAACTGCAGTGTCCCCTGTCTTGGTTGTGGGACAAACTTCTTTTCAGTTTCCAAAACCTTCTTTAGGAATATATTAGCACGATGCTGCAGACACTGATAAGATGGTGAGCCTTCTCTTCTCCCGGGGCTCACATCCAGGTGGCATTCACCTCCAGTCTCAGCTGCAGTCAATATGCTCCGAGTTACAGTCAGTGAAATGGAGACTAATTCATATTTGCCACTTCAAGACTGGCCCACAAAACTGAAGAAACAGGGGGGAGGGTATAGGGACATTCGGGATAGCATTTGAAATGTAAATGAAGAAAATACCTAATAATAATAATTAAAAAAAAACAAAACTGAAGAAACAGAAGCCAAGGCCTCAGGTCCTATTGGCAGGCTACAGCAACTGACTATGACCTGCATGACCTGTTTTGATTCCCATCTTTCCAGAGACTGACTGACATGTTTTGTTGCCATCTACAGATGGCAACAAAACATGCTAAGTAAGTAAGCCAGACATAGAAAGTGAAACAAGATTTTCCTTGTATCTGATATTAGTGTACTTTTATTTGTATCATTAAATATGCATGGCAGGTTACTTTGTAAAATAAAATGATATTTTGGCTCACAGCTTTGGAGGCGCAAGGTAAAGGGGCATGTATCTGGCAATGGCCTCTACTGGCAGAATCACAAGCTGGCCTTGGGGTATCGGATAGCAAGTGGCATGTTATCTGTTCTGTTCTCTCTCTGTCTCTGCCTCTCTCTCTAATGACCTGACCTAATCCTATCACTTTCCAATGGCACCTACCTCTAAACACTGTAGTTAGATTAGATTTTGGAGTGTTATTTTTTTAAAAATTTTTGTTAGCACACATTCATTACATGAAACAATGGGCTTTGTTATGACATCATCATACACATAAATCATGTACAATAGTAAGATCTATCTAATTCCATTTTTCTTTTACAGTTCTATTAAACATATACACATTTTCTCTATTCTGCTGTGGAAAACTAAGCTGACTCTATATTTTGACTGCTATGCAGTGCACATGGTTCTCAAGAATCTAGATTGCTATCTAGATACTAGATATCAATCCATTGGATGCATGGTTTGCATTTTCTCTCATTCTGTGATGTCTGCTCACTCCTCTGAAATCTCCTTTCACTGTGCAGTTTGAAATCTCATGCAGCCCCCATTAGCAACTCTGAGCTTATGCCCTGTCAGGCCCCCAAAGTCCTTTTCAGCAAGTCCTGGCTATGTCTGCATCATATGCTTTTCTCCTTGAACAGTTTTAGAGTTTCAGGTCTTTGGTACATTTTTAATTAGTTTTGTTCCGAGAGCAGAGGGTCTGGTTTATGGATATCCACTTTTCCCAGCACCACTTACTGAAGACGATAATACCTCTACAAAGTGTTCTTTACATGTCTGTTAAAGATGAGATGACTGTAGCTGTGCTTGCTTTTTTCTCTGGGTCCTCTAGTCTATAAGTCTACACGCTTGTTTTTGTTACTATGGTTCCTTACAACTTAAGATGGGGTATTGTGGTATCTCCAGCCTTGCTCTTTCTCCATAGAACTGCTTCAGCTATTCAGGGTTGTTTGTGCCTCTTTATGAATTCTAAGATAATTTTTCCTCATATTGTAAAGAATTTCATCAAAACTTTGAGTTGTGTGGAGCCTGTAGATCACTTTTGGTAATATTGCCATATATATATATATTTTTTTTTCAGTATTAAAGTGTTCACTGTAGAGGCCTCTCACCTCCTTGATTATGCTTATTCCAAGGTTGGCTGATTGCTTTCTTCTTTCTTTCTCAGCAAGCTCAATCTTAGAAAATAGAAAAACTACTGATTTTTGTATGTTTTTCTTGTATTCTGCTTCTTTCCTGAAAGTGTTTGTCTGGTGGAGACATTAGGATCTTTTATAGATAATATACATGCATTTTATTTATTTATTATTTTGAGACCAAGTTGTTTAGGCTAGACGTAAACTCACTCTGTAGCCCAGTTGCCCTGAACCTATGATTCTCCTGCCTGTTTAGCAGCTCAGATTACACTTGTGCCATGAGACCTTGTTCAGACTAAGCCTGTATCCTCTCAATCTGTCATGATGAGCATTAAAACCCAACACGGCTGTACTGGCTGGTTTTGTGTCATCTTGACACAGCTGGAGTTATCACAGAGAAAGGAGCTTCGGTTGGGGAATGCCTCCATGAGATCCAGCTTTAGGGCATTTTCTCAATTAATGATCAAGAGGGGAGGTCCCCTTGTGGGTGGGACCATCCCTGGGCTGGTAGTATTGGGTTCTATAAGAGAGCAGGCTGAGCAAGCCAGGGGAAGCAAGCCAGTAAAGAACATCCCTCCATGGCCTCTGCATCAGCTCCTGTTCCCTGACCTGCTTGAGTTCCAGTGATGAACAGCAATGTGGAAATGTAAGCTGAATAAACCCTTTCCTCCCCAACCTGCTTCTTGGTCATGATTTTGTGCAGGAATAGAAACCCTGACTAACACAACAGGATACCGTGGAAGACCATGTTCTAACCATGTTCCAACCACAGCACATATGAAATCTAAAATCATTAAGTGCACAAAAGCACAGGAAACAGTGACCATCAAATGCTGGAAGGCAAGGAAAACAGGCAATGTCAAAGCTAACAAAGCCTCAGTTGTACAAGGTAATTTAGTTCTGTGGGTCTGTACCACAGAGGTGTGTACCACGCCTCTAGCTAACAATACTGCAATATAAAGTTTTCTAAAAAGTTAGAATGCATGTGCTCTTAATATATACACTAGTGAAATAATAATGCATTCTGGAGAAATTTAGAAAGGTGACAGATGGACCTGTGGCTGTTACCATGGTGATGGCTTCAGAGTAACGACCTGTTCTCAAGCTCATCATGGGAGGAAAAGACACTGGTTCCCCCCACTCTGCAGCTCTTCCCATCTGTGACAAGAAGAGGCATGATCTACAAAGAAGCTATTTTTTTCCCACAGAAAATGTAGGCTTTGTCAAGCACACCCTGGAGGAAAGCTATGGCTCAAGTGTAGCCTCTGTGTAAAATGAACAAGAATAAACTGTTGTTACATTATGTAGCCTCTGCATTCAATGTTTCCTTCCCCCACCCAACAAAGTCATTTAACACTAAGTGGTTCTAAAATACAGAAACGTGGTTTCTTGAGTCACTGCTCACACAAGAGCCCAAAGATTCATCCTATCAAGTGCAGCTGTGTAGGACTGTTGATCAAATAAGAAACAGTCATCTGCCTAAGCCCCGGTTACTATAATTAATGCACTATATATAATTAATATACTCTGTGAAGTCATTTTTACCAAAAGAATGAAAAACCTTCAAGCCCTTTTCTGAATTTGTATTCTGACCTTTTTGCATACCAGTCATTCCTACTAGCTATGGAGTCGATGATGGCACAGGTGCTGCCCTCTGTGGTTTGGGTAAGTGAGTCATGAGTAGAAGTTGGATGCCCAGCGTGGCAATGTGAGGAGACTGTGATCTGTGAGAGATCTGTGGGCCCTAGTAGGAGGTCTCAAGGTCTTGCTGAGTACTGCCTTCAGAAGAGATGCAGTTCTTCCAGGATTCTTTGAGTTAGCTCTTGCAAGAGGGTTGTGCCCATACCCACCTAGAGATTTATGGAAGGCAGAATTCAAAAGTGACAAACTGGGGTGCTTGGCAGAGAAAACACTGAAACAGCAAAGCTGCCAAGCTGCCCCTGGGTTACTTGTGCAGGAAGAAGGCTTTAGAAGCAACATCTAAAAATAGAATCTGTTAATTTAAAAGGAAACAAAGCAAAAGGATTTGAAAGATTTCTAGCCCCTCCGGGAAAAGAGCAAAGGAGTATCATATAGAGGTGTGTACAGAGAGGTCAGCATGGGTAAAATGAGGCCAGAAGCACAGGACAAGGGGAAAGTGACTTGGAGGGTACCTCAGAGGTCTGCAGAGCTACCTCTCCCACCACAGGGTCGGGCCCTTAAAAGAGAGAACTGTCTGGGGAACATGCTCCGAGCGAGCGCTTTCTGTAAGCTCTCACACGCTGCTCCCTGCTTTCCAGAACACTCTTTATCCACCTTAGCTATGTCAAGCAGGCCCAGGGACAGCTTATGAACTAATCCAAATGAGTAATCACCAGCATTTAGTGTAATGTATGCAGGAGGCACGTGTAACATTAGGGCTATGGAGGCACAGCAGTTTCCACACAGATTTGAAAGTAAAACAGGAAGGGTCCTGTTATACCCTATCCACTGCCAACAGACCCTGAGCAGAAATAATGGAACATCCGCCAGGACTCTGGAACTGGGAACTACCAGTCTACAGTGTCAGTCTGGGAAAGCCGCAGTCATGAGACTAAGCTGAGAGCTGAAGTATGGGCTGAGCCTAGCAGTCATAGAGGAAGAGCTGCTTGTGGTTGTAAGATGTAACCCCCAAGCCACAACAAGGGAATTTAGAGTTTTAACAACTTGTGTCAGCTCTGATGGTGTCTGGATGTGCCTTGGGCTAGTTACTGCTTTCTGTTTAGCTAGTCCCTTTGGTATAGCAATGTTTACCAACAGCACAGCCTATTCCACTACATACTATGAATAGAAAACTTGGTTTTTAGGGTCTCATAACTAAAGAGTTTGCCTTGGACCTCTAATGAGTGAGTGACTAGCATTTTAATAAGTTAAGATCTAGGGACTACTCACAGAATGTGATTCTATCTGTCAGCATATGAGTCACGTGGAGCAAGAGGCAGAAGCAGAATGACCTGGCTTGAATATAATTTGTCCATTCTGAATACTCACGTTGAGATTTAATCCTCATGCTGAGGGACCAATAGGGGAAAAAATGTGGCTATAGTATTGAGTGGAACTGAGGAGGTAATCAGGGTTAAACAGGCTATCAGCTCAGAGCCCCGAGATTCAATACTGGTAGCTTTGTAGGAGAAAGAGAGACTGTTATACACACAGGCAAACAGTGACTCTAACCTCATGATGGCCTCCCATACTGCTGCAGGTCTCTACCAGCAGGAATCCTAGAGCCACATGTGTGGCCTCTCAACCTCGGATCTCCAGCACTATGGGCCACACTAAAGCTCTTTAAAATTGGCCCAGTCTGTTGCTTTATCTTATTAGCCACAGAACACGGGTAAATCAATAATCGTCGGGATAGGTATGTAGTTCTAGCCTACAGCAGAGGTCATTTTCACACACTCCGGTTAGAATGAGGTGGCTGAGTAAAGAGAAGGCAACAGACTGCTAAAGAGACTCTGGTGCAAGTACCACCACCTGTAACGCACCAGCAGTTCGGTACATTCTCTTGTCCCAAAATATTTTTAAAGTCAGTGGAAAAGTTTCCAATTCATGCTTTCTTCAGGAATGGGTAGTATTAAGGACTAATTAATCACATCAAATACACATACATCAAAACACTTCTAAACTGGAAATGCTAAAATTGGTACTTTAGAGTCACCAATACCAACAACCTAAAACCTCAAACTATACTGTTAGTACAAAAATTAAGAATGGACTATTTCTCAGAGGAACTAGATGTACATCAGTCCATACCTGACTTCTTTGCTTTTCAACTTCATCTTCGGTTGTACAGTTGGACAAAATTTCAGACCATTCCAGGCGTTCCTCAGGTGTCCTCACAGAAAGATTATCAAATATTTCAAAGTAAAGCCATGCTAGATCCTTAGCCAACTGCAGCTTTCCACATGCAATGTGCCTCCAGGTAGGCCAGTACAGGCGTGGGTAGGCGCCTTCTATGGCCCGAGTTCGCACATACGTGGCTATCTTTCTGAGGTAGTGAAGGCTGAATTTGGATGGAGGTGGCTCCTGCAAAGCACCCACTAGAAAAGGTTCTGCCTTTACCCAGAGGAGAACTCCGGACTGATCCATAGTCTCTCTGAAGACATCAGGACAAACAGGCTTCTTTGCATACCTAGAAAACAAAGTTTCTTTACAAACATGAAGCAAATCTCATTTACCCATTTTCTTAACAAGTGGATCCTTCCTTAATTATCTTTAAGTGTATCATATCCTCGGTTTAACAGCAGCAATGGCTCTCATCAAAAACAAAATAGACTTTTGGCCAGATTCCATTGCAATCTATTTGAGAAAGAAAAAAACCAAATACCTATGAGGAAATTATCTTATTTAAATTTGTTTGAAATGGTTGTTTAAAAGTATGTAAATGCATGAGGTCTGGGTTATATTCCTGCCTAGAAAATGAAGAAAAGGAGGGCTGGTGAGATGGCTCAGCAGGTAAGGGCACCCGACTGCTCTTCTGAAGGTCCTGAGTTCAAATCCCAGCAACCACATGGTGGCTCATAACCATCCGTAACAAGATCTGACGCCCTNTGAAGGTCCTGAGTTCAAATCCCAGCAACCACATGGTGGCTCATAACCATCCGTAACAAGATCTGACGCCCTCTTCTGGAGTGTCTGGAGACAGCTACAGTGTACTTACATATAATACATAAATAAATCTTAAAAAAAAAAAAAAAGAAAATGAAGAAAAGGAGTGCTGGTGAGATGGTGGTGTGATGGTAATGGAGGTGGTGTGGTGTGGTGGGTGGTGTGGGTGGTGGTGTGGTGTGATGTGGTGGTGTGGTAGGTGGTGTGGTGTGGTGGTGTGGTGGGTGGTGTGGTATGGTGGTGTGATGTGGTGTGGTGATGTGGTGTGGTGTAATGTGGTAGTGTGGTGTGGTGTGGTGTGGTGCTTACGAAGGATACTATGCTGTATCCTGGGTATGAATCACTAGTAGACACAAGTGTAACACTTTTTACAGTAATATCAATTACACACAAAAGACAGTTGGTTAATAATGATTTGGATAATGTGTCAGCAAGATGGCGCAGGGATAAAGATCTTGCACCAAGCCTGACCGTCTGAGTTCAACCCTCCGGGTTCACATGCTGAAGAGGGAAACCCATTTCTGCAGGTTATCTTCTAATCCCCACAGTTCCCTACCCCCCCCCCAACTAAATAAACAAAAGAAGTTAAAATTAAAAAGTATCCTCAAATATTTGAACATGTAAGATGACCATAAGGCTCCACACCAAGCAGCATGCTTGCATAGCATTTACAACGGCACCCAAGACTGAGTGTAACGGGTCAGGAGAGCGAAGGCATCAGTGGACAAGCTCTGTAGTAGTAAACTGGCTCTAATGTCTATTGTGCTCAGTCCCGGAACAGTGCGCGCAGACTGGCTGCACACAGTCATATGACACAAGTGGGGTCACTCATGCTCCCCTAACTCAGGGAAATAGTTACTGGCTTCTGGTACTTCCTTGTCTTGTCTAGATTGAACGAGACTTTGATTTTTAATTTTCATGGCTATGATACATATACACAATTCTGTATTATTTTCAAGGTAGTCTAGGATTCCTAATATATTCCATTTTAATTTCCAACACTTAATAGTTCCCAATTTTTCATAAAAACAAGATGAGGCAAAATATTGTTGGCTGTTGGTAATGGTGGCCAGAGGGACCCATTTACCTCTTACTCTCCTTTATCTTTAAAATTTCCACTTTAAAAAATTTGTATGTTTCTGCTATTTCATATAATGCTGATTATCATCTTCCTGCACATGAATTCTTCCCAAGGACTTTTAGACATGCATTTACAAAATTGTCATTTCTGGAACTCCTGACATATAGTCTCCCTTCTCAAAACAACTTTCAAACTGCATCATCATTTGAATCAAAGCAGCCATCATAAGGAACAATCCTTAGCATTAACGCCACTTGAAAAGGACTTTTCATATGACCAATGAGAAATATTGTATTATTCCATTTTGAAAAGAAATAATCAGGCAGCAGAGATGGCTCAGTGGTTAAGAACACTGACTTTTCTTCCAAAAGACCCGTGTTCAATCCCAGCATCCACATGCATAGTCATATATATATATATATATATATATATATATATATATATATATAAAAGTAAAACATCCACACACATAAAAATAAGAATATATTTTTAAAAAGAAAAGAATTGACAGAGCACTTATGTGTCCTACAGGGTGCTTATGTGGTCAGCAGGATGCTAAGAGTGTTACCTTTCGCCCTGTTTCATTCACACAATCACCAACATTTCCCTAGATTCAGACAAGATTTGAGGAGTTAGGGAACTTGTCTAAGTTCATGTATTTAGTTTGGCACACTTTGATTTAGGGCTCTGGTCTGCTTTGAGAAATTCATGGCTACAAAGGTACTTTGGGAAGTTGTACAGAAGAGGATGACAACCCTCAGGCATAAGGCTCTTGAAGCACCAGATCAAAGGACAAAGAAAGGTCAACTCAAATGAGGTATGAGTGGAGGTTCAGACCAATTCAGGAATGACCGAATACAGCTCTATCAGGAAGCCCCCTAGGTTTTCTCAAAAACCGGTGACAGTGTTTTCGAGGCACTAGGCACAGGGTGCTGACGACCTGATAAGACTCAGGGGCAGTTAGTAGACACAAACCCAGAGGCTGCGACCTGGCCGCTGGGTCCGGAGGGTAAGGCAAGGGCCCGGGGACACTCCCCGGGATCTGCCGCTCCGCCGCTGTCCTGCATGGAGACAGAATGGCCAAGGGTGCAAACTGAGTCTGCAGGCTACGGGACAGCCAACCAATTCTCCCTGGAGGCTGCAAGACCGTTACCAGAGCAGCACTCACCACCACCCTTCTTGGCAGGGCAGCCGCAGCAGGAGCATCCCCCATTACCCGCCTAGCCACTGCCTCTACCACCTCTGCTCAGTGCCAGTGCGCAAGCGCCAGGCCTTCCACCACAGAGCCCTGTCTGACTAGGGCTAGAGCAACCCGTATGGCCCGAGGCTAACTGATGACTGGGGCTGGGAATTTTCTGGTGCTGTGCCCTTCATGCCAAGAGTAGGAAGTTTTCTATGGCTCCATACAATTGTGGTCCTCCACGCGGCTATTATTGATGGATAATTACAACACTAACAGCAGTTTATAGCTACTTTAGGGTAGGTACTTGTAAAGTTCCTGTCTTCTTAAACGTTCTGATAAACTAAACCGAGGGTGGAAAAGCAGGCGAACTCAACCCAATCCTAAGAAAACTTTCTCTTACTGGCTGTCAATATTTCTGTTTTCCTAGTTCTTCATAGTTTCTCTATGTGTGATAGACCATAAAAAGTAACAGTTCCTCTTAAGTAAGCTCTCCCCTCCCAGTGAGAGAGGGGCCAGAGCTTAAGACAGAGCCTCCCTGTGGCCGTGTCTGTGGGGGCATTTTCTTGACAAATGATTGATAAGTGAGGGTCCAGTCCACTGTGGACAGTGACAGCCCTGGACAGATGGACCTGGATGGTATAGGCAAGCAAGCTGAGCAAGTCATTGGAGCAAGCCTGTAAGTGGGCTCCATGGTCTCTGCTCTGGCTCCTTCTTTGACTCAGCCTTGTCTTCCCTATGTAAAATGGAACGTTACCTGTAAGTCCAACAAGCCCTCTCCTCCCCGAGTTGCTTTAAGTCACCGTGTTCTTGCCACAGCAACAGAAAGTAGACTAAGACACCAGAAAACCCCTCTCTTCTGGGTATTCAACAAAGAAGGGCAAAAGCCATTTTACGATCTCTGCTCCAAACACTGTGTGGGAACCCAAACAAATGTTCTGAAACGACAGATTTCCTTTAGACTCTTGGGAAGGAACTTTGCAAAAGACCTATTCAGCAAGTGCAAACGCAGTCAGAGCCAGAGTTGGCCTGGTTTCAAGTGGAATGCCCTACGGGAAAGGAACTGAGAGTATCTGCCCCTTGGTCCTGAGGACAGGCTCAGCTCTGTGACAAGAACAGTACTCACAGCCGGGCCCATGATGAGCTGCCCATGCTTATGACACCGCCTGAGAAGGACAGCCGACCAACAGAATCAGTATCCGTAGCCCAACCTTGCAAATGGCTGTCTATGGGTGTGCTTGGCATCTGAGAGCCTAAGAGGAGCCAGACTGACACCATCAGTCAAGAGACTACATTCAGACTGCCCCACCAGCTCTCTCCCCTTTAGTCAATGATAGGAGCAGTTTATAGTCCAGTGCTGGTTTGTTCTCATCCTGGTCTTTTATCTCTTCCTTTTTCACCACTTTGAAGGGCTTTCTCAAAAGAACACAGGCTGACCTGTTTGCTGCACAATTGATTTGTGATTACATGGTGTCTTAGTCAGGGTTTCTATTCCTGCACAAACATCATGACCAAGAAGCAAGTTGGGGAGGAAAGGGTTTATTCCGCTTACATTTCCATACTGCTGTTGATCACCAAAGGATGCAGGACCGGAACTCAAGCAGGTCAGAAAGCAGGAGCTGATGCAGAGGTCATGGAGGGATGTTCTTTACTGGCTTGCCTCCACTGGCTTGCACAGCCTGCTATCTTATAGAACCAAGACTACCAGCCAAGAGATGGCACCACCCACAAGGGGCCCTCCCCCCTTGATCACTAATTGAGAAAATGCCTTACAGCTGGATCTCATGGAGGCATTTCCCCAACTAAAGCTCCTTTCTCTGTGATAACTCCAGCTGTGTCAAGTTGACACAAAGCTAGCCAGTACACATGGGAATTCCCACATCTGCTGCAGGACCCTGTCAACAGTTGGGTTTTTGGCAGGTCAATAAAAAGCCAGTGTCCAATGGCTAGGCAGGGGGGATAGAGGCAGGACTTTTAGGATTCTCCAGCAAGAAACACAGGAGAGGGAGAAGGATTCCACCATAAGAGGAGTGTAGGACAGACCACGTGCCATGAACACAGATGAAGGGGGGCGAGAAAGCTGGAATGTAGGTGCGAAAAGAAAGCAGCTCCGTGGGAGGGCTGCCCAGAAGGAAACAGGACAGCAAAGATATATTGCTACACCTGTTTGGTGGGGTCTCTCAGCCGCCTGAGGTCTTATTTTAGGTTATGTAATTATATTTCTTTACTCTTCCTCTTCATTCCACCCTTAGCCTGACCAGCACTGTCTCCCTCTTGGACCCACTGCTCACTCGTTCTATTTACTTTTCCCTCTATTTTTTTAATCAACCCAACACTAATCATAATTACTAGCTCTAATTATGGACTAATTGTGTATTAGAGGATTGCTATCCTCTAAGTATGGTGTGGCTGTAGGCCTCTATAAACTCTCATAGCTGTGATCATCTGCAAAAGAACCACATGAGATTGGGTATGCTGGTGTTCTACTATGGAGGGTGCAAAGGCTCATGAGGCCTGCCCCTGCCCCGAGGCTACTCAGGCAGTTAATGGTTACTAGGATGGAAAGGCTCAAAAGTCGATCCCTCTCTGAAGATATATAGGCAGTGAGTGAACAACTGCTGAGAGGCAGCGATTTTCCTCAAGGTGTAGTCATTTATAAGCTGCCGTGCTCTTACTGAACCCCCATCGCTCATGTTCCCATAAGTAACCCAATAAATTCATTGGTTATCATTCTAGACTTGTATGCATTTTTCAAATTGTTGTTGGTGATCTGGCATGAACAAATATCCATCCATTTGTGCTCCCAGAAAAAGTTCACACAATGCTTGTTGCCCAAACGTACAACATGATGGAACCAAAGATGACTCTGTGAGGAGCACTTGCACTGTCTTTGAAGCTGGCTGTTTAAGAGTGGAGACTCCACTGGAAAACACTTCCAAATGTGGCACAGGATGCCACGACTTCCATCATCCGTGCTGTGGGTAAAAGGTGTACCACAAAAATCTGCTCTGTCTGAAGGAGTAGTAGTGTGGATCTCAAGGTGGCCATTTTCCTCAATGAGTTATGGAGTGGCATGCCTCTTGACAAATGAGTCCACTTGATTATTGAGACACCCCCAAAATGGCTAATGGATTAGAGAATATACTACAATCGTCTCCAAATAGCATATATGGGACAAAGCTTTAAGTAAACTAACCTGGGCCCTATTCTAGACAGTAAGACATGCAAGTAAGGTTGAGCTGTCCTCTCAGAAAAACTGTGGTCAAAAGGGAGAAATCAGAAGAAAAAGACTGAAGTGTTGGCCTGACTTCTTTTGGTGGCATGGGAAGGAGTAGGGTAGGAGTAGATCTATACGAAATAGCTGTCACAGTGTTCTACTGCTATGAAGAGACACCACGACTCTAAACTATGGCAACTCCTCTAAAGGAAAGCATTTAGCCAGGGCTTGCTTACAGTTTCAGAGGTTTGGCCCATCGTCATCAAGAATGGTGCCACACAGGCTGACATGGTGCTGGAGAAGTAGCTGAGAATTCTATATCCAGAACCATGGGCAGCAGAAGAGAAAACTGCTTTCAAAGCCCATCCCCAGTGACACATCTCCTTTAACAAGGCCACACCTACTCCAACAAGACCACACCTCCTAATCCAGTCCAAGCAGTGCTACTCCCTTATGACTAAAGATTCAAACATAGGAGCTTATAGAGGCCACTCTTTCTCAAACCACCACAATCCACTCCCTTGACTCCACAGGCTTGTAGCCATATATCATAATGCAAAAATGCATTCAGTCCAATTTCAAAAGTCCCCAAAGTCTATCACAGTCTCAAAATCATTTAAAAGTCCAAGTTCAAAGTCTTTCATGAGGCTCATGGAAATCTCTTAACTGTAACCCCCAATGAAATCAAATTTAAAAAGCAGATGGCACAATTCCAATGTGCAATGGCACAGAATGTATATTATCATTCCAAAAGGGAGGACTGGGAACACAGAAAATACTGGACCAACGGAAAACCGAAAATCAGCATCTCCATGTCGGATGTCAAAGTGCTCTTCAGATCTCCAACTCCTTTAAGCTTTGTTGACTGCAACAAAACCCTTCCTTCCTTCCCCCAATCCCCTGGCTGGTTCCACTCCCAGTCAGCAGGTCTCTTTGGCAGGTAGCCTACCACTCAGGCATCTCTAAAATCTTGAGGTCTCCAAGGCAAACCAGGCTTCACTTTCATGGCTTCACATAATGGCCCCTCTTAGCCTCCATGAAGGGGCATCTCTGACACATACCTGGCCTTAACAGCTTTCCTTAGTCACAGAGGGAAAGTCCACAGACCCTTTCTTGTATCCTTGACTCTAAAGCCAGAACCACATAGCCAAACCTGCCAAGTTGCTGTTTGCTAGGGCTGGAACATAGCCCTTCCTTCAATTAATTACATTTTCATCAGCTCTCTGTTTTAGATGGTTCACTGCTTAATTCCTTTCCACAAGCTGGAAGATTAGCTGGGCAGGGTCTTGGCCTGAGGTCACCACTCCCTTTAGCACCAGGCTTTCCTTACAAAGCCTTTTAACTCCTTGTGCACTGGACTTAGCTCTGTTACACTCCCTGGTGCTCCTTTTCTCCTCAAACTGTACATTTTGTATTTTTCCTTTCTTGGCTTGCTCATTTTCATTATAGATCTGCATAACAGTGACCGCTACCACCCATACAACAGAGTCAATACTAGGCTGTCTTGAAATCTCTGTCTCAATGCCATTAATCTAAAACTCTTCAATTTAGCCTCAGGTAGATTATTCTGGGTAAGGGCAAAAAGCAAGACACATTTTTTTGCCCAAATGTCACAAGAATCGTATCTAAGCCACTTCCTAATATTCTTCACCTATGAAATTTCTTGAACTGGACCCCCACAGTTCAAATCTCCCTCAGTACTGTCTTCCATGCTTATACTAGAATGGTCCACTAAGCCCCCTTTAACATGTTTAATAACTGTTTTTCTAATCCAGAGTCCCCAAATCCATATTTCACCAAGAAGAAGCATGGTCAGGCCTGTCACAGCTATGCCCTGATCCCTGGTAACAACTTTAGTCTTAGTCCCCCACATTGTCCCTCAAGGGATCCCAAAACTTGGAACCCATAGTAAGTAAACCATGAGGATGAGGCATCAGTGATAGAAGATACACAACAATCAGGTCTAGCCTTTAATACAGAGAGGAAAGGTCCTAGTACAGTATGCAAATGGAGGCCTTACTAATAATCCAATACAAGAAACCATGATAATCAGGAATATTCTGTCACTGAACTGTCTAAATTGGGAATGATTTTTTAAAGTGTATGTGTGAGAGAGACACCTGGTGTTTCTACTGTTTCCTGAGCATGGATTCACCTTTCTGTCCCTGCTGTCACACCTTGCCTGCTAGGACAGACTATCGCTTTGGAACTGTGAGTTAAAATAAGCACTTTCTCCTCTAACTTTTTTTTTTTTTTAATCACAATAAGCAGAAAAGAAACTAACTCAAGAAATGGTACCAAGAAGTGGTGTGATTGCTGTGGTAAAGCTGACCACATGGCCTTTAGGCTTTTGCTTTGTAGAATGTTGAGGTTTTCTAGGATGGAAATGCACTGAATGTTTGAAGTAGAATGTAATGGGTTGTTCTAGTGGACAGCAATGCAGAAAGACCAAGACAGTGGAGCCCAGTTCATGATGCTCATGAGGGGAACGAGGACTCTATTAGGGCCTAGACCAGGGGCCAATAGTGTGATATTTTGGCACAGAATCTGGCTGCATTCTGCCCCTTTATAAGAATTTGAGTAAGCATGACTCTAAAGGTAATAGACTAAAATGTTAAGACAGCCTAACACTGAGCTTGTTGCATGGTTACTACTGATTACTCCGATGCATGCCTAGAATTAAAAAACAGGTGAAGCAGAAAGAAATATATGTGCAATTTGGAGAGGAGGAAAAAGCAGTAAGAAGCTAAACCTGCCTCCAAGGTATGTCCTGAAAACAGAGGTGGTAAATGCTAAGAAATTAACACTATTCAAGAGAAGCCCCTTGCTCTGAAAAGCAACAAAAGGAAAGGAAGGACTCCTGAGGACTTCAACTAAGGTTCCAAACCTGGATAGGAGAGAAAACTGTCCTGGTATCCACTTCATATCTAGCAAATACATAGGTAAGTTTTTACCAGCTACAGCATACTAAAGTCGTTAAAACATGGTCCAAGAGATTCAGGCTCCATCCTGAGCTGGGAGAAGAAGTAGGTCACGATCATCCATGTCAGACTGTACTGGCTAGCTCTGACTAAGACATACTGATTTTGGATGCATGAAGGATGCAAGACTGAGGAGGTCATGAGGGTTTTTTTTTTTTTTTCCTTTGACGTTTCAGAGAGCATGTGAGTCCAGACCATGTGTGTGGCAGGTTGGGAGTTCCTGCAAGGAGTCCTTGTGAAGCACTGTGTGAAGCTGTTAAGATAAAGCCTGGGTTGTAATGGAAACCCCAAGATGTTTGAGATGCCATCATCATGGCACATATGCCAAGGAGAGTGGATATATATATATATATATATATATATATATACATACATACTGCATATAGAGTGGAAACAGCCCCAAAGGGACATGTATGTTGCAGGTAGCAGAGCTGTAGGGGCAGAGTTGGCCTTGGAAACTGGAGTCCCAGGTACCAGAAATGCCACTAAAGGATTTGTTATTTTCTCTGCTGGATTTCAGTAATGCTTTGATCTTTTATCACTATGCCCATTTATCCCTTTTGGAGTAATAAGAATGTCTACACAATCCCATTGTATGTTGGAAGTATGTAATCTGGTTTTTGTTGTTTGGTAGATATAATTCAAAGATTGCCTTGAGTCTCAGAAGAGACTCTGGACTTTTGAGCTGTGTTGGTGGTGTTAAAAAAGCAATGGGAACTTTGAAAGTTGGACTAAATGCTTTTTGCATCATGAGATGGCCATAAACCATCTTGGAGCCAAGGGTAGAATGTTGTCAAGTAAATATGAATGGTAACATAGGCTCGTGGGTTTGAATACTTGGTCCTTAGCTGGAAATATGTCTAGGAAAGTTATGGACCCTTTGGAATGTGAATTCTTGCTGGGGGGGGGTACATCACAAGTGGCAAACCTTCAGGTTTTATAGGTGAACCTTGCTGTTCTCTACTTTCTCTACTACCAAGTGCAGGTTGGTCTTGGTCAACATAACACGGACCTAGACATATCTGGGAAGAGGGAAACTCAACTGAGGGACTGCCTCCACCAGACTGATCTACAGGTGCATTTTCTTGATTGATGTGTGTGAGTCTAGATTCACTGTGAGTGATGCCACCTCAGGCAAGTGGTGATGAGTTGTATAAGAACTGAGAAAGTCAGTAAGCAGCATTTCTCCATGGTTTCTGACTCAGTTTCTGCCTGCCTCCAGGTTCTGCCCTTGGCTTCCTGCCATAATGGACTGTTAATTTTAAGTCAAATAAGCCCTTTGCTCCCCAAGTTGCTTTTGGTCATGGTGCTCATTATAGCAATAGAACCCAAACTAAGATACTGGATAACTAAAAAGAAAATGTACATTGGTAATGACCTGAAATATCTAAAGACAACGTAGCCAAGTGAGACTCTGGAAGGTTTTAAGCTTCTCCAGGACAAAATTATACAGTGTGTAAATGGTGGAACACTACACATTGAAAATCACTGCTCTGATTACATGAAGGAAGGCCTCAGCAGCAGGTCATGGGACTTTGCTGGTGAGAATGAGGGCAAGCAGGTGAAAACCAAAGACTTCTTTCCATGTCTTTTATATAGGATGTCACTAGAAAATGTAGCCAGTTTTAAGGTGGTTCCTCAAATGATGCAGGTTTAGAGTGGGTCTTCCTACCTCAATAATCCAATCAAGAAAAAAATACCCCTCACAGGTACCCAGCTGCTTGTGTTTTCAGTTAATTCCAGATGTAGTCAAGTTGTCCACCAATAATTGCTATCATACCAAGAGTAACAAATCAGATGAGATGATGGCCATAGTCCATCTTAGCCTTAGTGCAGTCCCCACCTCACCCCCACCCCGAGCCTGCTAGAAGCAGGAAGATACATGGCAATGCCCCAGGATAAGGAGGAGTACTCGTGGAGTATGAATGGGGTTTGTGGAGGACAAACTAAAGTATTACTTCTCATCCATACTCATGTACCCAGTGTTCTGAAGAAAGAATAAATATTGAAATATTTTCATTCTGTACTGGACCTTGCTACCATGCTGTACTGGACCTTTTTCTCTAGTGTCCCTTAGCTGCTGACCCCGAGATCAACTAGCATTTGCTTGGATCATGGGTGCTGCGTCTTCAGTGATCCTGACTACCCACTGCAGAAAGATTTCATTTCATAGGTATTATAATGCTAGGTTACCAACTCAGTAAAGAAGCTGAAAGGCATAAGCACACCAAGAGGAAGACAGGAAATCAGTTCACACAGGATGCTAGACCAAACACATCTGCAATGCTTAGAAACTTTACAATTGGGTAAAGGTACAGATGACATGCAAGGGAATGAGAAAACTCTCCAACAAGCCTAGACTTGTGTTAAAGCAATAGTTAAAGAGTTTGGAGTGTCATGTATTGGTAGAAAGATACTCTCAGATGCCATAAGGTTATTAATGAGAACTCTAGATGCCCCACCCCCAAGCTATACAAGTTGTCACCAGTGCTATTGGGTGCCCACAGAACTAGACAGAAAGACCCTCTTGCTGAAGACATCACACACTTTGGCTGCTGGACATGGAGAAATCTAGCTGGGATTAAGCTGGAAGTTTCCTCCCTGTTGGCTCGTTTTCATAGTGCTTGAAAGGTGCTGTGTCAAGCTGAAAACTGCCACCAACGGTCTTCCCTATCACATGCCTTCTGATACAGGAGTAGCACGGCCATTGTAGATAAAACCAGCTTCTTTTCAATTAGAGTTAAGGCCTACTCCACAGAAAGAAATGAAAGAAATGCATGGCTGGTATTATAAACCCAGTACTAAAGTTCAATCAAAAGTTTATGGCCAGGGAGATCATAGGCCCTAGTGCAGAAGCCACTGCTGTGGACTTGCTAACTGAACATGCTGTGCCTTCAAATTGCCTTTACATGTTTATGTCCAGCCCAGATTGCTGCTGCTGTCATCTCTGGACCACAAAACTTTTTGAAGTGGGCAACAGGTCTGTAGAAACAAAAGTGGCCAAAGTAGAAAAGAGTGACTGCGGGGTGCTCAGCCCTAAATAGGCGATCTATATCACCAATATCTACGGCATCTATACCTATATTACCTACAGCACCTACTCCAAGAATGCGGAGGGAGGAGACTCGAGAGAGGGGGTGTTAAGTCGTGGAATGCTGTTGACCAAGCATGACGTGACCATTGAGGCTCTTGAACTTAAATGACTATGATTAACTGCAGGAAATGTGCACAGCCTGTGATTGGCTATACGAGACTTGCCCTTTAGTGTTCTGTAATGACGGCTGTCCCTCTGAAGATGTATGGCAGTTAACAGTTGCCAGTGGAGAGGCTCACCAGGCTGGGTGCTTCCCAGAGGATCTTCAGGCAATTACAGCTGCCAGGAGAAAACTTTTCTTCAGTGTTGCAGTTGCAAAATGGGCCATGCTCCTCCAAGTAATTCTAATTAGAAACACACTTGGGTAGAAGTGCTCCTTGGGTGGGGTGAAAAGCCCCCAGGTAAAGCTCACACACTAATCTTACTCTGCTTTTCCTCTTTCCAGTCCCGCCCACAGTAAACATATCTTAGTGAACTATCTTAGTTCTCACTTAGTACTATCAGTGCCACACTGCATCCACGATGACCAGAGCTCAAGGGATGACCTGCTTTTTATTTTTGTGACTATTACTGTATTTTCATAGTGGACCCACACTTCTGATAATGATTGTTTTTACAGACAACATTTATTCCCAGAGGAGTTTCAGAATTGTATCCAGTACCCTAAACACATGGACTAAGACTTGGAATCATATATTTTAAACTTTGAAAGATGACAACTATCAGACCACATACCCAAGCTATCTGTCACAGTGGAGGGAGAAAGGAGGCCTTCCCATGATAAAAACATTTGGTTATGATGGAATTCATAATCAAAAGGCACATGCTACAGAAGGTATCAGAAGAAATCCATCACAATGGAAAGAAAGATAAACATAGCCAGAAGACCAACAGAAAAGAATAACAATGCAACAGAAGCTAAGTAAACAAGAACTGGAAAATGCCTACCAATATGGAATTGTTTGTACATGCACGGCCCAGGGAGTGGCACAATTAGAAAGTGTGGCCTTGTTGGAGTAGGTGTGGCCTTGTTGGAGTAGGTGTGTCACTGTGGGTATGGGCTAAAAGACCCTAACTCTAGCTGTCTGGAAGTCAGTCTTTCACCAGCATCCTTCAGATGAAGATGCAGAACTCTCAGCTCCACCTGCACCATACCTGCCTGGATGGTGCCATGATCCTACCTTGATGATAATAGACTGAATCTCTGAGCCTGTAAGCCAGCCAGCCCCAGTTAAATGTTGTTCGTATAAAAGCTTCCTTGGTCATGGTGACTGTTCACAGCAGTAAAACTCTAAGACACACTACAAATCAACAAAATGATGGAGAGTAATACTGATTTTCATTGATAATTGAATTTCTATTATCTTGATCCCTCAATCAAAAGACACAGTCTAACAGATTGGACTAAAAATGGGTAGGGAAGATCTACCTTTTTTTGTTGCCTCCACGAAATGCATCTCACCATCAACGACAGATACTACTAACCACCTTAGGGAGAAAGAATGGAAAAGGGTATTCAAAGGAAAAAAAAAAGAACCTACAAATGGGCGTTGCTAATTTAGTACCTAACAAAACATATTTCAAACAAAATCTATTCAGAAAAGATAAGGTCACTTTTAGTCAGCAACAATCAATCAAGAAGATGTTACTATTACAACTCATAAATTCCCCAAACACAGACCACCCAATTATATAAAACAGATACTACTATAAATAGAGACAGATAGGATTGAGAAGAAGGCTCAGAAGTTAAGAGCACTGGCTGTTCTTATTAAGGACCCAAATTAATTCCCAGCACCCACATGGCAGCTCACAACTGCCTGTAACTCCTGTTTCAAGGGGCCTGACTTCCTCTCAGATATATATGCACATAAAATACCAATGCATATAAAACAAAAATAAACAAACTTTTTAAAAGTATTGTATAAAAGAAAGACATAGAATAGACGTGGACACAGATTAGCTCTAGCACAATAATGGGAGAGTTTAAGACCCCACTCTCGCCAGTACACAGGCTATCCTGACAACAAATAAACAGCAGAATTCAACAGCATCCTACATCACATAGACCTACCAGACCATCTACAAGCACCCCAGTCTTCTCAACATGTCATAGAACATGTAAGATGCGGCACATAACATCACACAAAGCAAGCCTTAACAAACACAGGAAAAATGAAATAATCTCATGTATGTAATCTGTCATCAATAGACTAAAACTAGAAACCACCTCGAGAGGAACTATAGAACACGCACTAACTCATGGACATTGAACTACAATGGGGGAGGGGACCGTCCCAGCGCCATGGCTCAGCTGTGAAGAGCATACACTGCTCTTGCAGAGTACCAGCTGGTTCCCAGCACCCATGTGGGTGACTTACAACCAACTGTAATCACTACTATAATTCTAGCTCCAGGAGATCCAACAGCCTTTTCTGAACTCTGAGAACCCCTGTACTCACACATTCACATACAAAGACACACATAGACACACATAACTTTAAAATAAAAGCCTAAAACAATTTTTTAATTAATAGACTAGAATCATATAAATACAACATACCAACACCTAAGACATAATGAAGGCACTCTCAAAGTGGAAGATGAGGGCAGAGTCTTACCCTCAAAGATTTTAATTTACACTGAGTTTGTGTGTGTGCTGTGTGTGTACAGGCCATGATGTGCACATGGAAGCCAAAGACAAGAGTCAGTTCTCTCTTTCTTCCCTTTGGGGGCCAAAGATTGACCTCAGGTAGTGACCTGATAGCACGTCACCTGAGCCATCTTACCAGCCCTCTCCTGTTATTTGTGTCTCGTTGTGCTGTGCTACAGACTAGCTGGCCCTCAAGCTTCTCCCCTTTCTCTGCCTCCCACCTTCAAGTAGGAATTCTAAGATCACAGATGTGAGCCGCCAATGTCTAGCTTTTTATGAGGGTTTCAAGAATTGAACTCAGGTAGTTAGGTTTGCATGCTAAGTACTTTTCCCCCACTGAGCATCTCCCTGTAACCAGGAAAAAAAAATTGGTTCTACGAGTGAAGTACCTACGTGCATTTTAAAACACAGAGACATCACAAATTATTTGAAAACTCACTTTAGGGTCTTGTAAAAACATAAGACAAACCTCACATCAGTGGAAGAAAGTAAGTGACCAAACAAGAGCGCAGTGGCAAGATGGCTGCAATGGCACGTTTGTAACTGTCAACTCGCCAAACCCAGAGTCACCTCACACAGTCTCAACTGAGGAACTACCTCCATCAGGTTGGCCCTGTGGGCATGAATGAGGAAGACTGTCTGGATTATTAGCTGACCCATTCCCTGGGCTGGGCTCAAAGAGAGAAAGCTAGCAGAATTGTGAGCAAGCAGGCAACATGAGTACTTCTTTTCTGCTCTTAACTGTGGATGAGGTGTGACCAGCTGCCTCAGACTCCTACCTCTGACACCTTTTACCTGACCTGGAGCTACATTGTACTCCCCTACAGTTTCTATAGCAACAGAAATGATTCTAGGACAACAGCACAGCACCACTGCCACCAAGCCTGGCCACCTAATTCGATACTCAGTACAGCCACTGCCACCTAATTCAATACTCAGTACAGGCTGGAAGGAGAATGATGGCAGCAAGTTGTCCTCTGATCTCCATATGCACACTGTGGTACAGGCATATGCCCACACACAAAACAAAACAGGAAATTGCAGGGGGCATAGACATAAATAAAATTAAAACAAAAAACTATGAATCCATGAAATGACAGGACTAACAAACCCTTACCCAACCCAGAGAGAAGCCTTAAATCAACAAAATCAGAGACAAAAAAAGAGAACCATGACAAAATATCAACAAAATTCACATCTTCAGGAAAACTTAAAAGAAATGGATAATTCCTAGAAGTATACGACCTGCCAGTTAAACAAAGAGGAGATAAATAATTAAAACAACTATGTAACAAGCATCAGTCCTGAAGCAGTAAAAAATAATTCAAAACAACAACAAAAACCTCACAACTTAAAAGAGCCCTGTGGTGGTTTGAAGAAGAATGACCCCCATAGGCTCAAATATTTGAATGTGTAGTCACCACTGAGTCAAACTCTTTGAAAGGATTAGAAGGATTGTGTCCTTGTTGGGGGCAAAGTGTCACAGGGGGTAGGCTTCAAAAGCCTTGACAAGCCTAAGTGTTTCTCTCTGTCTCTCTGTCTCTCTGTCTCTCTCCCTCCCTCCTTCCCTCCCTCCCTCCCTCCCTCCCTCCCTCACACTCATATACTCACACATACATACATACTTAT